>NC_142092.1:48291285-48444318 GCF_054644295.1 Miniopterus natalensis | reverse complement strand
TTATTTCCCCCCTTTGTCTTTCCTTTCTCCCAGCCTCAGGGAAACCTCCTCTTTGTTTTGTTTTGTTTTGTTTTGTTTTTTGTTTTGTTTTTACCTCCTCTTTATTTGAGGTAGGTTTGAGATATCCCCCAGAGAGATTGTATCTATTCTTGGAGTCTTCTCTAATTATGGACAGCACACATTTTGGACACCAAAGCAAGAAAGCCTCCTTTGATTTTTCTTACATCTCTATCATACCCCTTCCCTGGGGAACATAGACAACAAAAAAGGCAACACCTTGAATGAAGGAGGCGGGGAAGGGGTGAGTTGAGGGGGGAGAGGCAAACTATATGGACACAGGAATATTGTTAAACATCTCAAAAAAGTATTACATCATACATAACAACTCAGTACATTTTTAATGGTGTGTGAATGAATGAGCATCCACATTTGCCAAGGAAAAAAGTGATTCTATGTTGTCTCACAGCTCCAGCTCAGCCTGCAATACAGTGTGTGCCTGAGAGTGCCATGGCCATCAGAAGAAAAGGTCATCTGGAGGGTCATCTTCTACTGTAACCAGAGCCCACAGACCACCCTGCTTGGGTACAAACAAATCTTGAAACAGCTTTAACTCTCAGTTCAGAAGCTATCTGTGCCAACCAGGATTCCCAGAATCCCTGAAGCTGGGTTGTAACGTGGAAGGCCCATCCTGTTCACTCAGGAATATTTCTAGATTAAGGCAGGGCAGCAGGTCCAAGATCAGGAAAGTTCAGGCCAGTACATTGGGACCAGATGGGCTGTCAATCAGGCACCCTTGCGCCTGGCTGCCTGGCCTCTGTTTTGCACTCAGTCCTCTTGCCTCCGATGACAGCTGTTGTGGACTCCTCCTTGCCATGAGTTTGTCACAGCAAAGCTGCCTTGGCTCTGCCTCCCCTGTGGCAGGGCTGGCAGAGGCCTCTGGAATGTGTGTCGAACTGAACTGGAAGACGAAAGAGAGGACTCAGCTAAAGCAGTGGCCCTGGCAACAGTAAGAGGGCTTGCTAGCAGTCCTCTAAAGCCTCCAACCCCATAGCGGGGTTTGTGTTGTCACTATGGCCTTGGCAAAGGCATGCAGAGCCCCCAGGGCATCCCAGTGAGTTCACACCCCTCCCACCCCAAGGCCCAGAGGAGCCTGCACCAGGCTTGGAATTTTCAGAATCGGGCCCAGATTCTAAGGCTCTCCACTACACAAACTTGCACCAAGTGCTTGCTGTATATGGAAACGGAGGTGAAAGTGATAGCACTCACTCATTGACCCACCCAACAAATATTTACTGGGCACCAACAAGTCCCTGCTCTCACAAAGCTTACCTTCTAGTGGGCAAGACAGAGAACAAACATGTAAGCAGGGGATTTCATTTCAGACCTTGACGCTAAGAAAATGAAGCATGGACAGAGGGTAGAAAGGGATGTGAGGAGAGAGTTGCTACTTAAGGTGGTCTGAAAAGTCCACCCTGAGGAGGTAAGGAGAGCAGAGATGTGAAGGGTAAAAAACAGAGCCTGGGGAAAGAACATTCCACATAGAGGGAACCACAAAGACAGACTCTTGAGCAGGCTCAAGCTCGGCATGTTCAAAGAAGGCCTGCGTGGCTGGAGCGAAGGGAGCAGAGCAGAAGAGCTGGCAGTGAGGTGGAAATGGGAGCCACAGGATTGCACAGGGCCTGCAGCTCAGGGAAGCACTCACTGCAAGTTTCATTCCAAGGATGATGTGAAGTCACACTTGGGGAATGACATGACTTGATTTACATTTTTAAAAGACCAGAAGGCAGCTATGTGGAGAACTGATTGGAAAAGGGAAGGGTTTAAGCAGTAAGACCAATCAGGAAAGCTGTTGCTGTCCACGTGGCCGATGGGGGCCTGGGTTTGGGTGACAGCAGTAGATGATGCTAAGTTGTTGGAATGCTGCATATATTTTGAAGGAAGAACCCACAAGACTTGCTGATGGACTGGATCTTAGGGAGCAAGAAAAAGAGAGGAGTCTATGTAGAAGTGGTATTTAATCTCCAGGATTAGGTGAGATGAAGAAGAAGAGAGTAGAGATGGAGAAGAGGTTTGTGAATTGAACATGGGGCCACGCCACCATGACCTGGTCAGGAAGAGAAGGAGTGACTAAGAAGGTACAAGGACAACCACAAGGTGACTGGGAAGCCTGGGGAGGAAGTGCTTCAAGGAGTGAATGCATCAAAAGCTGCTGATCAATTAAAAGTAAGATAAGAACTGAGAATTAACCATTGGCTAAGTAGGTGGCGACTGTGGGAACCTCTCCATGAAATGCTGGGGGGTTTGCCTCACTGAAGAGGACCACAGAGAAAATGAAAGCTGAAGGAGTGAAGAGTCTGGGAGCATCCCAGCAGGAAGCCCTCAGCTGGCATTTTTTAAGAAACATCTTAATGAAGATTCTCCTCACTGAGGTAGGTAGAGTAGGAAACTAAAGGGGAAGTTAAGACCTCCAGGGACTAGAACAGAGGGAACTTAAACCCCGAGGCTCAAGGAGCAAGAGGAGAAATTGTATTAACTGAAGTTGCGTGAAGAGCCACAGAAAGGGGGCACCTGGAGCCGAAGTTGTCACTGAGGGCTCTGCACGCAGTTCAGAAGCTCTGAGTTCTGCGCTCAGAAACACAGCGAAGAGGGGAAGAAGCAGGAAACATGAGTTGGGCTAAATTCCTTGGAAGCCAGCACCTAAGGCAGCCTGGAGATGGAATCCACAGGAGCCAGTTTCCCAGGGGAGGGATGGGAGGAGAGTGGACCTGAGAATGGAGGGGAGCAGGAAAAAAATCAGCACAGCCTTAAGCTGGGGGAGGGAGAGGACAGCAAGTACAGGTGACTCTTACACAGGCCAAAGGGAAGGTAGCGAGGCACGGAAATGGTTAAGAGAACGCGGAGACATCATATCCCAGCCTCACCACTGTTTTACCATGGACACCATGATTTAATATTCCAGGGTGTTTTGAAAATTAAGTGAGATAATGGATATAAGGTTCTTGGGCTCCATATATTGTAGCTACTGTTTATTACACGCCATAAACATAGTACAAAGACAGAGCATTAGTTTGTTTTAAACATAACTTTGATGTTTAAGAATCATGGTGATTTAATGTAGGTTCAATGAGGAAAACAAGTCCCACTTTCTGGGATCTCAGAAGTGTTTCTCTTGGAAGCTTTGGCTATGTGTGCTGTCACCACCTGGTGGCAGCATACCCCAATAATGGGTCCCATTGTTTGGAAGGGGACTCTTGTCAAAAGTTTATGGACAGAAAGACAACCAGACCTTAAGTGCCTCCTGCTGAAGTGCAGAGCACCACCTTTGAAGTGGCCTTGCCAAAAAAATCAAACCTGAATCCAATTAAAGCTCTGGATGCAACTACCAATTTACAGGAAATAAAGAAAGAGCCATGTTAAACAACCTCATGAGGATGTGAGCAGCAAAACCAGAGTATAGAAATCTTTACAGGACAAACGCCTTAGAAAGAAAAAAGCAAGGAAAAGAGAAAGTTGAAGGATTAACATATTACAATAAAAAGCACTCAGGGAGATGTGAATGCTGACTAAATATTAAATGAAAAAATATATTAAATCATATTAAGGAATCATTGTTCCATTTTGAGGTGGTCATGTTGGTCTTGTGGTTATAGTTTTGAACTATTATGAACAAAGCAATGAACACTTGCATAATCCTGTATAGCCTAACTCCTAAGTAGATTCAGATCCTTTGGATATAGACACCTGGTCTTACTTTGTGCCTTGAACCTGTGTGCCAGGGCCAGGTGAATTCCAGGTGAGCTCTTGAATTCCATGTCTGTAACCTTGGTAACAATTTAAAAAATAGCAAAAGACTTGAACAAACTCTTCACAGAAGATATGTGAACAAGCACATGAAAAGTTTCTCCACATCTTTAGTCATCAGGGAGATGAATATTAAAGCCATAATGAGATATAATTTCACACCCACTGACAATACCAAGAGATTAACAATACCAAATATTGGCAAAGAGAGAGCAACTGGAACTCATACAGTGCTGAAGAAAGCATAAAATGGCACAACTACTTCAATAAACTGTTTAGCAAGGGTTTTTAAATAAAGTTAAAAACTCACTTATCCAAAGACCCAGCAATTACACTCCTAGGAAATAAAAGCAAATGTCCACTAGTAATGTTCAAGAGTGTTCATTGCTTTGTTCATAATAGTTCAGAACTCCAAACAACTCCCGTGTCCATCAACAGGGAAATGGTTAAACAAATTGTACAATAGTCATACAATGGAGTACTACTCAGCAGTAAGAAGGAATGAACAGTTAATGCACACAAAAAACACAGATCAATCTCAGAAACATGTTAAGTGAAAGAAGCATGACACAAAATACTATGTGATTCCATTTATATGCCATTGAAATAGAGACAAAACTAATCTATAGTATAGAAATCAGCCGTTTTCTGGGGATTTCGGAGGAAAGGTGCACAAGGATTGACTGAAAAGGGACAGGGGAATGCTGGAACTTTTTGTATTGAACAAATATTCTTAAGTATTAGACTGGCAGTTACCAAGGTGAATAAAATTGTCAAAATTCATAGAACTGTACACATATGATCTATGCATTTTAATGTATGTAAGTTATACCTTAATTTAAAAATCATGTAAGAAGAAGGCTGGAGGCTCCAAGACCACACGTATTGATCTCTCTCTGCAGGAGGCTTCTTGACCTTGGCTGAGGTGAGAATGGGCACAGGCTCTGAAGAGCACCCTGACCACAGCTGGTGTTCCAGAGCTTCCTCCTTGAAGGTGGCAAAGTGAGGAAGAGTTTGGAAAACATCAGATAAGGCCGTTCTTTAGCATTGCAGTTCTGCTGGAGTGCAGGGTATGTAAAGGGTAGATTGGGAAACAGAAATGCCAAGGAGCCCACAAGCTAAAGGGCTTGATCCTTTCTAAAGGCAATGGAATCTGCTGGAGGTTGTGAGCAGAGACTGGTTCTCAAATAAGTGCCTTTACTGATTCACCTTTCATTCCTTCTTAATGCCTTTTAGAATTCACAAAACCTACCAGCTGAAGTTCCTCCTCCTGATTCTATCCAACTCATAATCTTAGTCCTCTGATGATGAGCAGAAGCATGGAGGCTACTGTTTGCTTTGGATTCAAACTTGTTTTACCCTTTCCTAATAGCAGCGAGATGCTTCCATGGAAAATTTCCAGAGAAGCTTACTTGCTGGCTTCATTTTTCTCATCTCCAGTTCAGTCCTCACACTCTGCAGTCTTATTTCCCATTCCACTATTCTTCTTAGACCGCTCACATAGAACTCCGATTCTATTAATTAGGGCTCTACGTGAATTTATCTACTGCTGTGGAACAAGTTACCCCAAAACTTAGTTGCATTAAAACGATGACAACCATTTATTATCTTTCATATTTTTTTGTGGGTCAGGGTATCAGAGAGGGCACCACCAGAATGGCTTGTTTCTGCTCCTTGACGTCTCGGATGTCAGCTGGAAGACTTGAAAACTGGAGGCCGAATCACCCACATCTAGTGATTGATTCTATTCTGGCTGTCAGCTGAGAGCTTAGCTGGGATTGCTGGCTAGAATACCTACATGTTTGCTGTCCAAGTGGCTTATGTTTCCTCACAACGTAGTGGTAGGTTACAAAGGCAAGGAGAGCCCGGCTGGTGTGGCTTGGCAGTTGAGCATCGACCTATGATCAGGAGATCGTGGTTCAATTCCCAGTCAGGGCACATGCCCGGATTTTGGGCTTAACTCCCAGCAGGGTGTGTGTAGGAGGCAGCAATGACTCTCTCATCATTGATGCTTCTATCTCCCTGTCCCTTTCCCTTCCTCTCTTTGAGTCAATAAAAATATATTTAAAAACACACAAACAAAGGCAAAGAGAGAACCTCTTTTTATACCTTAGCCTTGGATTTCACATAGCATCACTATAGCATACTCCACTGAGCCGGGCAGTCACAAGCCCCACCCAGACTCTAGGGATGGGAACAGACTCCACCCCTCAGTTGGGGGAGTATAAGTCACAGCACAAAAGAGCATGTGCAATGGGATAAATATATTGATCCAAAGGCATCTTTGGAAAATACGTTCTGCTACAGACTCTTTTGGTTTCATGTTACAAAAAAAAATAAGACTAACTGGCGTAAACAAAGAAGAAATTTATTGTCTCACACATGTGAAAACTCCAGGGAGGGGTAAGACTGGCTTCAGATAAGGCTTGAATAAATCTTAGGCTATGTCGACAGATCCCGGTTTCTCTTCATCTCTGAGTTCAGCTTCTGAGATGACTTGGGTCTCAGATTCTCCACTCGTAGTGACAAGATGCTGTCATAGCTTCATCTACATATCTTCTCTTGCTCAATCACTTCAGGAAAAGGAGTCTGTTTCTTTGATATTTCACACAAACATCCTGGAAATTGAGTTTCTTTGGCTCTAATTTTCCCAACTTGGCTCTTGTGCCCATTCCTGAACAATTTGCTGTCATCAAGGAAATGTTCTGAGTGAAATGGCTTAGGCCTGAGTCCCATATCCGCCTTTGAAGCTGGGGCAAGGTCAGCATCACCATACATCACAAGTCTTCTGCAACAGATTAATTCAGCCCAACCCTTGGAGTTTTCACATATGTGAGTCAATAAACTTCTTCCTTATTTAAGCCAGTTAGTCTTGGGTTTTCTCTAACATGAAGCCAAGAGAGTCTGTAGAAGATGGTATTTTCCAAAGATACCTTTGGGTCAATATATTTATCCCACTGCTCATGCTCTTTTACAATGTGACTGATACTCCTCCCACCGAAGTGAGGTTTATATTTCTTACAGAAGAGACTGATAACAATCAGCTGCCCCGCCCTGTGGAGTTTCTACAGCCTGAGGCTCATTAAGAGTCTGAATAACAATCAGTCTCTAGGTGCTTTGAGTCTGCCTGATTTGCTCCTGACCCAGAGCTTGGGAAAAGCAGACCTTGGTGCACAACTTAGTCCTTTCCAAACGCACCCAGCCCCAGCAGAGGGAACCACAAGCTGTGAAGTGCAGAAAGCTTCAAAACAGGGTACTCAAGGCCAGTCGCAAACAGCATCTGCCATTGGCCCGTGCCAGAGACAACCCAAAAGTTTGGGAGTCCTAGCAGATCTACCTAATACACAGAAACAAATCCAAACAGGCAGCCAAAATGGGGAGACGAAAAACAAGGCCCAAATGAAAGAACAAAAAATCTGGAGTCACATAGCTACTTGTGTCCATCCAGTGGTTCAATGATTTGGAGTAGGCCTGTAATTCTCTTGATCTTTCTATTATTTCTCACCAAATAGATGCTCCAGTTCCTCTCATCATGGCTGTCTAGACATTATGTCTCCTTTGTGCCATACATCACATTGCCACTGCTTGCTGTAAAGGGATTGGAAAAGTGGATGAGGCAGGCAAGGGAGAAGGGGGTTGGGAATGGTGTTAGGTTATCCAACCCACCATTCTATCGCATCAGCCCCAGGCCATGGAAGTGCCTCTGCTCCATCTGAACCACAGGGCTGAAAGTAAGAAGGGACGTCTCTTTCATAGCAAAATTAGAGAGTGCTTATCATAAGAAGACTAAGGAGATGCTAGAAGGCAAACTTAAACAACCACAACCTCAATGTCCTTTTTTTTTTTTTTTAAAGAGAAACCCTTTTATTTTGATTTTTTTAATATATCTTTATTGATTTCAGAGAGAGGAAAGGAGAGGGAGAGAGAGAGAGATAGAAACATCAATGATGAGAGAGTCATTGATCAGCTGCCTTCTGCACGCCCCGGACTGGGGATCGAGCCCACAACCCGGGCATGTGCCCTGACTGGGAATTGAATCCTGATTGCCTGGATCCTAGCTCGATGCTCAACTGCTGAGCCACGCCTGGCCGGGCTCAATGTCCTTTCAGTTCTGCAAAAGTATTTTCTTTCTGTGGAAACCTCAGAAGAAACTCAAGTGACCTCTTACTAGTAATTGCCAAATTCTGTAGAGATTTAAGTAATCTTTGTATTGGATCTCTCTTTTTCATTTGATGCTGTTGATTATTTCCTCCTGTCTGCAACTCATTACTTCTTCATTAAAACTTTGTTTCCCCTGCTTCTGCGATGGAGCTCTTTGGCTATCTTTGAGCCTCTCTGGCCATATGAGTTGTGCATTTGAGAGGACCTTCTTCCTCACCTTGTCCCACACCCATGGACCTGACGGCAGCCAAACACCTTTCTTATTCTGCCTGCTCCCTTCTCTTTGTCATGTTTCTTAATCTGACTGCTCGGTTCTGGCATTTTCATTCTTATTTCTATAATAAGGAAATTTAAGTTTGTTAATCTTGTAAGTAGAGATTTGGCCCATTCCCATGTACTTTGTTGTGTAGTGCCCTCCCTTTGGTAAATATCTAAATAGATTTTACTTTTCTTGAATTTATTTTATAATATGAATAATGCATATTCTGCTTTCTTTTTGTTTGCACTTGCCTGTTGTCTTTTCCTAAAGGTTGTGTTTGTTTCTGCTCATTCATATGTTGCACACACTTGACTTAAATACGTACGCTTGACTTCCATCTAGTACACATATGGACCCTCTTTACTCGTCATGTTTATTAGTTTAAATGCCAGTGGCTGCACACCAGGTAAGCTTCTGGACTGCAGAATTCTGCTGAAGGTCATTTGGGCCCTTCCCTCCTCTCAGAAGCCAGGCTAAGGATCACTGCTCCGAGCCTGAAATTTCCACCCATTTTTGCTGAGCTCGTTATGAATGTTGGGGAGTGATGTGTTGGGGAAGTAAGTAGAGTGGTGGAAAGGAGAATGGCAGTGTCTTGATTTCACCCATTTACATCCATTTGTGCCCCAAACTCTGTATTTTTAATGTACTTTATACAGACCCCTATTATGTGTCTTAACCCACCCCAGTCTAAATTATATGAACTCTTTTCTGGGATATCTGACAATGAATGAATGATTTCTGTAGTTTCTCGGGAATTACCCTGTAAATATGAATTAAGGATAAGAGAATATACATGTAAGTATTTACAAATTCTGCTTTTTTCCCCCCTTATTGCTTTTCAGGGAGAGTAGAAGGGAGAGAGAGAGAAACATGGATGTGAGAGAGACAAATAGATTGGTTGCCTCCTGCACCGAGGTACGTGCCCTCCACCGGAATCAAACCCGAGACCCTTCAGGTCGCCCACGAACGCTCTAACCACTGAGCCAAACCAGCCAGGGCACGCCAGTGCTTTGTACCCTCTCACCAAGAGAACAACAGAAGCTGAGAGTGAGCCAGACCGCTTTTCAGGAGAAAGAACGGAAGCAAGAAAGGGGAGGAGGGAAATCCATGGAGGCTGGAGATGGGAAGAGAGGCAGGCAATCAAATGTGCTGTCATCTGGAGTCGAACTCTGGGGACAGAGCTTGGTAATGAGCGTTTTCATGAAATAAGTGTATGTTTTGTGATATAATTCTCCTCAGTTTTCAAGGGCATTCAGTAAAGATTTATACTACTTTTTAATGCTTTTTTAGAGTTCCATTTGTGTTTCTCTTGTATGCATCATTGACCTAATTTTGTCTTCAAAGTGACAAGATACATCCCAGTTAAGTAATAATTTTAGTGCTACTACTACTAATAGCAACTACTCTTTTTTTAATCTTTATTGATTTCAGAGAGAGGAAAAGAGAGGGAGAGAGATAGAAACATCAGTGATGAGACGGTCATCATTGGTTTGCTGCCTCCTGCCCTCTACTAGGGATCGAGCCCACAGCCTGGGCATGTGCCCTGACCAGGAATCCAACCGAGATCTCCTGGATCCTAGGTCGATGCTCAACCACTGAGCAACGCCAGCCGCACACAACTACTCTTTATTGATTGCCCATAATATGCCAGGTCCAGACTATTTTTGTAACCTCATTCTTTGCATTTAAAATTTTTTTAATTGGCTGCAAATAATCTCATGTGATTGTTGATTCATAGACGATTGCATTTAAAATCTATTCCTGAAATCATAAACTCATTTTACTGTAGGGCTCACACTCTAGTGAAATGGTATGTAATTAACAGTGTCAAATTGGTACTGACTGTGGGGGTCAGGTGATATAAGAGACAAATAGAAACTGGTCAACTGGCTTCTGTAATTTTTCCCAGAGAAGTCAGAAATGCTTTTCCATATATTTCTAATTTTTAAAATTTGTGTTCTCTTTGAAAATTGTTAAATATAAATCTTTATGTGGCCTCTCTCTATTAAAATAGGCAAAAGAGCCTGGCCAGGCATGGCTCAGCAGTTGAGTGTAGGCCTAGGATCCAGGAGATTGCACTTTGATTCCTAGTCAGGGTGCATGCCTGGGTTGTGGGCTCGATCCCCAGTTGGGGGAGTGCAGGAGGCAGCTGATCAATGACGACTCTCTCATCATTGATGTTTCTATCTCTCTCTTTCCCTCTCCTTTTCTCTCTCTGAAATCAATATATATTAAAAATAAATAAATAAATAAATAAATAAATAAATAAATAAATAAATAAAATAGGCAAAAGAAAAAGATTAAATTGATGTCATTTGGTCAGAAAAGCTTTAGTCACTTGGCTCTTAAGAGGAGAGAGAGAGAGATAGAGGGAGAGATATCAGAATGAGGACAAGGTTTGTTGCAGGATATTTGTAGAAACTTGGTTTCTTTATTAGTTTGCACACTTTGAGGTCTATATTTCTCTAACTCAGCTGCCTGATTTCCCTAAAGAAAAGTAGGCATTGGATGGGAATGACACAGTGAAATCATAAAGAAAAGTGCTCAGATTTAAAGGATAGGCTGTGCTCCAGCCAAGCGAGGCAACCAGATCTGTTCTGGGCTTCTCTGCACTTCCAGCTATAGTGGTTTCTGGGGCTGGTCCTACTGGGAGTCCAGAGGAGAAGTCCACTTCGTATAATCCTTCCACCTGCACAGCACACTCTTGCTGAGTTCTGTGTTCTAAGGCCAGAGAGAGGGTGGGGGTGAAGGAAGAGATGGGAGTGGGGGGAAGAAAGGAGGGTTCTATATCCTCAGGCTCAAATAATGTCAGAGCAGGGAGGGAGTTAGGTAGCATTCTCAGCCATTACTTTTAAATCCTGTATTTCTTTACATTATAAAATTAAGATATACTTGTGGTAATGGATTGCTATAAATAGAAATTAGACATTCCTTCCTCTCCTGCCTTCATTTACAGATGGAGAAACACGATCATAGAGGGAAGTGACGATGCAATGTCATCTAGTTAGAATGCAGGGGGAGTTTTCATGGACACAGACACTGGGATTGAGCAGGATTGTTTCCCAAAGAAAGACAAGAGGCTGGTATGTTGAGGAGAAGGTTTATTCAATTATCTCTTTTTATATCTGAGAAGAGACTGGGAAGGAAAACAAAAAGACTAGGGCTGTCTTTTAAAAACTATATTGAGGGCTTATTATGGTACTGTGCTCAGAGTTTTATATGTGTTTTTTTGTTTTTTAAATGTATCTTTATTGATTTCAGAGAGAGAAAGGGAGAGAGAGAGAGAAAAACATCAATGATGAGACGGTCATCATTGGATTGGTTTGCTGCTTCCTGCATGCCCTCGACTGGGGATGGAGCCCGCAACCCGGGCATGTGCCCTGACCGGGAATTGAACCCTGATCTCCTGGATCCTAGGTCAGTGCTCAACCGCTGAGCCACGCCCGGCTGGGCTATATGCTTTTTTACATAAGCCTTACCACCCCCCGGGAGGGATGGTTATTCTAATATTACGCATAAGGAAACTAGGATCAGAGGGTTAATTAACTTGCCCAATGTCACACTGCTAGAAAAGTGAAGTACCTAGAACCCAGGTCTCTGTGATCCTCAAGTTTCAACCCCATATGTCACCTGCATAAGTTAAAAACAGGTGCCCCTGCGTCTGGGCACATGAAGCCCTGCACCAGGGCTCATGGACATGGGGGTACATCTTGCTGTTCATCAGCTATGCACTCTGTTCCAAGCTCATGGCCCTTCACCAGGATGCAATATGGCTTATCAAAAATATGACGTTATTTTCATAATGATGAGTGTGTAGTAATTCTGCAAATTCTTTTTCCATTTTTATTCTGAATTGAGAGAATGGAGAATAGAGATACAGTACCTGCTGAGATACTGTAAGACTCAGAAACAAGACAAGGGAAGGGAGCCATACTGCTCAGGCACAATGACACCATATTTGGTGACCAATGAAGAAAACCATTTTACCTCCTTCTGCCTCCTTTTCTTGGCATTTCTCTAACACATCCCAGTGGAGTGTTATGTTTCAGGAAAATATATTCATCTGCCACCTTAGAAATGTTTTTATAAGAAGAAAATCTAGCAGCTTGTGACAAGAATGGCTATTTCAGCACATGAAGTCTGAGATAATTTCACCAGTTCCCATTCTTCTTACAGTCCCTCCAACCTGGTTTCCTCTCTCACCATTCTTCTGTTTCTTCCTCTCTCAGTCTTTCTCTCACTCCCCTTCTCAAGGCATCTTTACATTCTCATAGCTATTTTTCACAACCCAGCTTTTTTTTTAGTGAACTTGGCAGAGGGCACAAGCTGGGAGGCGGTAGGAGCAGGATTTGAACTTACCTCTTTTAATAAATATTCACATTCAATGACAGGAAAAGAGGTCATAGGGTTTCTACCTGACCCTTTGCTAATCCAAGAGTGTATATTTGAAAACATAATCATTTCCATGACATATCAGTTGCCTCTCTCCTTCTTGAATAAAATGAGCTCTCCTAACAGCTTTTAACCTGTTTCTGCTAAATGTACATATATCCAACTACTCATTGGCACTTTCACACTGAACAGTTGTCTTCCCATAATGTCCTGAGCAGCTAAATTTGTCAAAGTCCTTTTCTTATCTTGAAGAGATGCAGTAAGATATAATAAACACAATGTTTCTTAAACTTCAGTAATTTGCATGCCACCTTTATGATTTTTTACTACACTCTTGTACCAGTCACACTACTTTAAAAAGTATTTTAATTTTAATTCATTCACCTTTTTAACTTAAATTTTAAAAGAAACTTTAGATCACTATATAATATCCCTATCCATAATATTAAAGTGGGATGTGCTTTTCATATGCTTCCTAAACATTAACATAAGTGCATAGTTACTAGTATCTTCAAACGTTTGTCTTGAACTACTTAAAATAATCTCAGGAGAACATCGGGGAATCCAGGGCTGCTCCATGCAAAACTCTAAGGGCACCATGTGCAGTGTGCTCACGTCAGAGCCGTACATGTTAGCCCTGAGTAAAGGTTGGGAACTTTAAGAAATCGTGGAAAACAGAAAGCGTACTTAGTGGGAGCCTGTGGACCTGTGCTCTAGCCCTGGCACTGCCACTGACTTGCTATGTGACCACAGGCAAATCCTTCCACCTATCCTGGAAGGGGGAGGGTTGGATCGGAAGAGCTGTAAAAGCCCCTTTCAGTTGTTATCATCCATCTTGTGAAGTGCTCTAGTCACTTGAGATATCATTCTGTGCCTTCCCCTAGCTTGTAATCCCAGGAGAAAGCCTTACTGTTATTGTAGTTCAGCCAGATACAATGGATATTTACAGACTGAGAAAAAAGTTTTCTTTGCTTCCCGTGCTCAGGAGGTAAGATCAGGCAAGTATTCCAAGATGGGGTTCACGTTGAGCAAGAGGGCAGCTCTAAGCAAAATCGTGGGTTTGATGTTATTGTACAAAGTCGGGTGTTATCACAATGGTTATAGATATTACTATTTGTGAACTCCAGCCACCACTTTTGACCAGAAAGTAAATTCTTTGAAGGCAGGGGCTGAAAACCTCATAGTGTATTATTAATGCAGTAGAATCTCAGTTAATATTTTTAAAATGGGAACAGAAGGGAAAAGAAAGAAAAGGGAGAAAAAGAGGAAGGGAAAGGAAGGGAAGAGAAAAGAATGGGACTGGAGGGGTGACCATTCTACTCTTCAGGGCAAGCTAAATCATTTTGGTTCATCACAAGAGTGACACCTAGATGTGAAGGGGGACTATTCACTATTTCTGCTCCCTGCCTTAGTTTCCAAGAGTACATTATTTCACATAGTAGAAAGGGCATGTAGAATGTTTTTCTAATCCTTTCACCACAGTTAAGACTATTTTGAGATTTCCCTCATGTATCTTTATTATTCATAAGTGCACCCTGTTTAAATGATTTAAATGCAATTCTAATTGTTATGTATATTTCCATTAATTCATTTATTTATTCCAAGAATACTTTTGAGCCCCTACTATGTGTCAGAAACCATGATAGATATTGTTGAAAATATGATAGATTGATATGGTTCATGACTTACAAAGTTTTCATAGGCTATTTTGGGAGACTGACAGGTAAATTAGAATAGACCCTTGACATTTGCAAATTCCTTATTCCCTGTTTCAGCCACTCTGCAAACAGCCTCAAAGATCCATGACATGAATTTAATTGTAATGAGAATAATTATACTGATATTGTGGGCTGCTGAGAGGATCAGCTAAGATGATGCATTTTTAAACACCTAGCATGAATTTGAATCTAGAACACAGGAGAGACTCAGTTGGCTAGTCAAGCCAAACGCAGAGGGAGCAACTGGGGTGGGTTGCAAGCTGGAGGGAAATATGAGCAGAATATCCCATTCTCCAAATTTGGAGGAGGAAAATCATTTCCTATAACCAATACAAATAAGGTAGACCATGAAAAAATACATGAAATGTGCTGTATGTTATAAAATATAAGTTACAGTTCAAGTTCTTGTGTGACGCTATTTTTTTTAAATCACCAAGTATTTATCAATATTGGAAAGAAGCAGCACGAGCACACTGGTGTGAGTCCAGTGACGATCACCCCTCCTTCTGTCCCCACCTGGATGGCGCTCTGCTTCTCTGGCTGCACAAACATGGTTGTTCATATCAATACTTGCACAGCTCTGCATCACTTAGAACACAAGTTTATGACTCATTTTCAGCTGTAAATCTTTGTGAAGTCTGATGACATTATTTGAAATTGTCAGAAGAAAACTTTTTTTTTTTTCGTTTTTACTCCCTGGCCTCCTTTTAGTGGCGATGTTCTGAGCAACCTTGTTTGTTTGTCTCTCTCTTTCAGCTCTTACTTCCTTGCCTCAATAAAATTGCTTGGTGAGATAGGTCAGGTGGAATTAGTGTCTCTGAGACTGGAGAAAACAACTGTCTTAATGTGTTTGAAAGTTCAGGACCTTGGATAGCAACGCACGTGCCCTCCCCCTTTGAACACTCTCAATATGCTATGTGTATGCAGCCAAAAATGAACAGTAACCATAAATGTGTGTGTTGGGGACCTGCCATAAGACTCAATTTGATAAGTATTATCCTAGCAGAATAAGCGAAGTGCTGTAGGAGAACCAAGGAGGGAGAGATTGAATCTTCCCAAAGACTCTGGGAAAGTTTCAAGTAGAAGGTGACACTATACTGGGACCTCAGAGAATAATAGTCATAGTATTCAGCTGTTTGAGCTTAAAAGTATCTCAGTTGTAATTTTATACAATTTTAGTTTGAAAAAAAAGTTTTACTTAGTGTATCAGGATTAGAATTGGCTGCATATAACAAAAACCCTAAGAAAATCACTTGAAAAACAAGGTAGAGGTTTGTTTTTCTCAGTAAAAGTCCAGAGACAGTAACACAGAGCTGATATGGAGTCTTCGCAGCCATCAGAGACCCAAGATCCTTCTATCTTTCTCTTCCACTGTCCTTAATGAATTCAATTCTGAAAGGCAACTTGTCCAAAATGGCAGCTCAAACTTTAGCCATTACATCTACATTCTAGCAGAAATGAGGAGACAGCAATAATGGTACCTCTATTATCTAAGTCAGCCTCTTGTAAGGAGATGTCCTGGAAGTCCTACGCTACAACTTTCACTCACATTTCACTGGTCACCCCTAGCTACAAGAGAGGTCGGGCATGTAATACTTTAGCTGGACACAGTAGAGCCCATAAGAAAAGCAGAATTTTGTCAGTATAAAAGAAGAGGAAAATAAATATTAAATAAGCAACCTATAGTCTCTGCCACATTTAATAAGCTCTGTAAGGAACCTTCTGGGCCTCTGTATGTCTCATGTTCTCTGTACCCTACAGCCTAGCACAGCAAACGGAAGCATGCATGAATAAACTGAATTTTAGGAAAACTGTTAAGGTCTCTAATTCCTCATGAAGCGTTCTCCTTATTGCTCTCTATTTCCACTCACTCGTCCTTGCTCCCCTCTGAAGTCACCCTGAGCAAGTCTGCCCCTTCCCTCCTCCCTTCCTTCCCTCCCTCCCTCCCTCCCTCCCTCCCTCCCTCCCTCCCTCCCTCCCTCCCTCCCTCCCTCCCTCCCTCTCTCCCTTTCTTTCTTTCTTTCTTTCTTTCTTTCTTTCTTTCTTTCTTTCTTTCTTTCTTTCTTTCTTTCTTTCTTTCTTTCTTTCTCTCTCTCTCCTTCCTTCCTTCCTTCCCTTCCTTCCTTCCTTCCTTCCTTCCTCCCTTCCTTCCTTCCTTCCTTCCTTCCTTCCTTCCTTCCTTCCTTCTTTCTTTCTTTCTTTCTCTTTCTTTTTCTTTCTCTCTCTCTCTCTCTCTCTCTCTCTCTCTCTCTCTCTCTCTCTCTCTCTCTCTCTCTCTCTCTCTTGGCCATGATTTTAATCAAGTCTGCCTCTTTCTTACATGGCAAACCTTAAGATACCTACAGACATTTCTCATGTCCTGTCCTCTTCCCCATCGTTGCTTCTCCACGACCATGACCTCCATCCTCTCAGCCATTTCTCATAAGACATGACTCCTGGATTCTTCCTTTCAATTTGGTTTTATGACAGGAGTTTTGTCCCAGCCTGGAGCCAGGAATGAATGAATCCATTTCAACCATAGGTAGGATCTAATTTCAGGTGCTCCCTGGGCTCTGAACTGACTAAAATAAGGCCTTATAAATTATTTTATTAAATTCCCCTGATGTTAAACTTCTTACTGAGAAGGCGGGGGAAGACATGTGAAAAATAAAATGTCATCCCAAATGCTTTCATTTGATATTCACAAAATATTACCTACCTGTTTTATATTAATAGCCCCTGGCATAGTGAAGTTTGCCTTTTCATTACAGCTGCAGGCTCTGCTTCCCTTGGGAGTTGAACATTCAGGTCCTGTATCCCCATTTCTCTTCTCAAAGCCTTGGGTCTCTCTGATTGAATTGTTATTCACATACCATACCATAGGGCTCTCGCTCTCTACCCTGCAGTCAGTGGGAGCTTTCCCACAAGATGCAGCCTCCAGCCCAAGGCCTCAAATGTGCCTGATCTATTAAGCACCCCACCCACCCTTGGGTCCGGTCTATATTTCTGGTTTCTCTGATTAACTCTGCCTTCACATATCTTATAAGTATATGCACCCACCCATGTAACCACTACATAGATCAAGACATACAATATTTATAGCTCCCTAGAAGGCTCTTTTGTACCTCCTTCTGGTCAACAGCCACCCCTCAACAATTGCTACCATTCTAGTTAGTTTTGCCTGTTTGTGAACTTCTGATAAGTGGAATTATCTTATGTGTATACTCTTTTGAGTCTGGCTTCTTTCCTTCACCGTTACGTCAGAGAGATTTGTCCATGTTGTGTGTAGCAGTGGTTTTTGTTGTTGTTATTTTTCCATTGCTGTGTCCATTGTGGTGAGTTATTCCAGTATCATTTCAGTTTGAGTCCAATGTATGGCCAAGATTGAGAACCATAGTTCCAAGAGTAAGGGTTGGAATCCTATCTTCAAAACTACCTGACATGGATTTGTCCCTAAAATGTTCACCATCAGGTAGTCTTTGGGCTCAGTTAGACATTTAGCCTCACTCGGTTGCCAAAGGCCTCACTTAACATCAGATTAACTCACAAGGGTCCAAGATAAGAAACTGCAGGCCAGCAGGACAGCATCTAGCACTTCTCTTCAGCAGAAGTTCCTGTAGCAATCTAATGATCAGTCTTCTTTGGCCCTTTAGGTGACAGCTCAGGTACAAGGAGACAAGATCACATCTAAGTTTAGAAATGCCCTGCCCCAAATAGGAATCAATACCTCATGTCCCATAGCCATAGCTTCCAGGTTCCCTATGGAAGATTATCCTGGTTACAAGAGTCACTACAGTTAGGGAGGCCCAAAGCCATGGCTTCCTTTCCACCAGGTATTTTTATATCCTGGCCCAGATGAACTTTACCAATCAGAGGTTATTTTTACCATAAGCAATGCTTCCTAAACCATAGCTGACATTGCACCTTTATTAGACTTCCAGGGGGAGAGAGCTATAAAGTTAACCCAAATTTGTCCTAAGAGAAGGAGAAAAGGAAAACCCTTTATTCATACCACCTTCAGCTCACATGCTGACCTTTATAAAATAGTTAACCAACAAGATTAGGTCTGAAAATGTTCCTGTTCCTTGAGTCAAAAACAGTACTTGACAGCCCTGGCTGGGTGGCTCAGTTGGTTGGAGCACTGTCCCATACACCAAAAAGGTTGCAGGCTTGATTCCGGGTCAGGGCACATGCTTAGGTTCTGAGTTGGATTGCCAGTTGGGGTACTATGGGAGACAACCAATCAATGTTTCTCTCTCACATGGACCTTTTTCTCTCTTTCTTCCTCTCTCTCTAAAATCAGTAAATATCCTCAGGTGAGGATTAAAAAGTAAAAACAGTATTTGACATATAAAGATGATTAATAAATGTTTTTCAATAAGAAAATTAATGATAAATAATAACATTAAATGGATACATTAAACTAAAACAAACAAAATTACTTGACTACCATGTTATCTTGGGCCAGTCTTTTTTTTTTTTTTTTAATTGATTTTGAGAGAGAGAGGAAGAGAGAGAAACATCAATCCGTGGTTCCATTTATCTAGGCATTCATTCACTGGTTGACTCCTGTATGTGCCCTGACTGGGGATTGAACCCACAACCTTGGTCCATCAAGACCACACTCCAACCAACTGAGCCACCCAGCCAGGGCTTGGGCAAGTCTTAATTTCTCTAAATCCCTGCTACCTTTTCTGTGAAATGGGAATGACAAATTTCCATCTCATGGGGATTGTTGTAAGGATTAGATGAGATAATGTAGTAGAAGATATTACAAACAGCTACACTTAAACTTTATTGTTACAGATGGAGAGAAGAAGCCTAGAGAGAGAAAGGGATTTCTACCAGGTCACATATGGTGGCAGAACTCTCCAGGTCTCCTGACTCCCAGCCCAGGCCTGGCCACAATACCATGTGGCTTCTTCACATAAGTTGTTTTACCCAGTTAATGTTTAGGAGATCAGAAATTGCAAACCAATCAAGATTTTTGTTCAAGAGAGAAAACTTTTGTGATGGTCCACTTCGCAATGTAGACTCCTTACCCATCCTTCACAGGACAGGGCCCATTCAGGCGCACTTCCCCTAGTGCTAAGGGTGAAATCAAGATTTTTCTCAAGGGCATAGAAGAAAGTGAAAATTATGTTCTCATCTGGCTGCTGATTAGCAAACAAAGGGCAAACAGAACCTCTAAGCATTCATTCTTTTTTTTAATATATCTTTATTGATTTCAGAGAGATGAAGGGAGAGGGGGAGAGAGAGATAGAAGCATCGATGAGAGAGAGTCATTGATCGGCTGCCTCCTGCACATCCCCTACTGGGGATCGAGCCCACAACCTGGACATGTGCCCTGACCTGGAATCGAACCGCGATTTCCTGGATCATAGGTCGATGCTCAACCACTGAGCCACACCGGCCCAGCCATTTTTTTTTTTTAATTGAATTTATTGGGGTGACATGGGTTAATAAAATTATACAGGTTTCAAGTGTACAATTATAATACATCATCTGTATTTTATATTGTGTGTTTACCACCCCAGGTCACGTTTCCTTCCATCACCACTTATCCCTCCTATACCCTTTTCTACCTCCTCCCATCCCCCTTTTCCTCTGGAAAGCATTCATTCTTGAAGGCTCTGGTTCCTTTTTCCTTTACAACAGCCACTGCAAGGAGGGGGATATGAAAAGCAATATGATCAGAATGTAATGAAGGAACAAATCTCAGTGGGAGTCAAATACCATTGTTAAAAAACAAGCACCATGGGCAGAAGCCCAAAAATCAGAGGCTTCCCCCAGTGTTCTTTGAATCTACTTTTTAAAGCTGTTAAAAAACACCCTTAAAATAAACCTGCCATCTTGTGAGGACAGGAAGAAGGTTACCCATCTTTCCACCACCATCTGCGGGGCTAGCTCAGCTTTAGGCTTCCTTGAGCCACACTCCCCCGCCTCCAGCCTGTTCTTTACAGTATGTCTAGGTGGGGTTGAATATAGTCTCTTTCCCTAACTTAGTAAAGCAAGGTGAGACTATAGATAGTAGTTTGCTTAACAATGCATTTTATTCTTGCAATTTCACATCCTCAAAAAATTTCTAACATTGTGCTTGGCCCATTTGTATTTATTGGTCTGGGTTTGAATCAGGTCAGTTTGTGAGTAGGGTCAGGGCTCAGCCTATATTAGGATTAGAGCTCAGTCTGCGACTGGGGTCATGGCTCAGACTGTGGTTTGGAGCAGGATTCACCCTGTAGCTGTGATTAAGGCTCTGATTTATATTCAATTTTACATTATTTTTTTAAGTTGATTTTTTTTTTTAATCCTCACCTGAGGTTATGTGGGTTTTGTTGTTTTTTAAATTAATTTGAGAGAGAGAGGAAGAGGGAGAGAGAGAGAAAAACATCAGTAGGCTTCCTCCTGCACACCCCACATTGGGGATGGAGTCTGCAACCCAGACAAGTGCTCTGACCAGGAATTGAACCCTCAGCCTTTTGGTGCACAGGACAATGCCCAACCAACTGAGCCATACTGGCCAGGGCTACATATATTTTTTAAATATTGCATATGCAAATACACAAAGCAAATTGCTACCATTTGATGATTGGAGTTTCACAATGATCATGTATTTTTTAAATTATGTAAATCACAAGCTTATAATAACATTTGAAATCAACACCTGAAAGCATATCGTCTGCGGTGGGCTACGAATGTAGTCTGTCATTAGGGTAGAGACCTATCAGTGGTTAGCATTAGGGATCAGTCTGTGCTAGAATCAGGTCTCAGGCTATAGCAGAGACCAGATTTGCTTGTGGTGAGCACCAGGATCCAATCAGGTACCGGGGTCATAGCAGGATAGGGCTCTACTCTAGAAAAGAAGTGCAGGAAGCATTGGTCAGGAGTTTGAAGAGTTCGTTAAGGGGCTGTCACACCAGAGGACTGAGCAGGTGGGGAATCAGAGCTAAGCGGGGGGCTCAAAACAGAGTTGGTGACCCCCATCAAAACAGCATAAACTAAAAGGACTGACAATATCAAGTGTGGGTGAGGATCTGGAGCACCTGCAACTTTTTTTTCCTTTTTTAAATCCTCACCCGAGGATATGTTTTTATTGATTTTTGAAAGAGAGGAAGGAGGAGAGAAAGAGAGAGAGAGAAACATCTATGGGAGAGAGAAACATTGATCGGTTGCCCCCTTTACTAACCCTGATGGGGGATTGAACCTGAAACCTAGGTATGTGCCCTGACGAGGAACCAAACCCACAACTTTTTGGTGTAGGGGAAAATGCTCTAACCAACTCAGCCACCTAGTCAGTGTCCTGCAACTTTCTTATATTACTGGTAGGAATATAAATTGTGCAACTACATTGGTAACTGTTTGACAGTATATATAAAGCCAAGTATATGTATACCCTTTGGTTCAGCACTTTCACTCTTGGAATGAATTTACAACTGCTACATATGACATGGATAAATCTCATGCAACGGTGTTAAGCAAAAGAAGCCAGACACTAAAGTGTAGATTATTATGATTCCATTTATGAGAAGTTCAAAAACATGCAATATTAATCTATGACAATAAAAGTCAGAATAGGGGTTATGCTTGTGGGATTGATATGGACTGGAGAGGGCATGAAAGAGCCTTCTGGAAAGATGGTTTGGTCTATATTGTGAACTCGATGGTGGTTACACAGGTGAACATATATAAAAATTCATTGAGATGAACATTTAATATTGGTATACTTTACCACATATAAGTTCTCTCTCAATGAGAAAAAGAGAAATTGAACAATATAGAATTGTGGTTGGCTAAAGGCTGGTTGGGGAGTTAATTCCACAGTCATGACTTTTCTGCCATGACAACTGTGACAGAACTGCCATGGCATGTTGAGCCTGGGGGTGGACTTGGGAGTGTTGGCGGTGGGGGGCAGCCCTTGAAGCAACCACACTGGGCAATGATGTAGCGTAAAGATCCACTGATTTGGAGTCAGAAGTCCTAAGTTTTTTGTTGTCATTTTGTTTTGTTTTTTATTTATTTTAGAGAGAGAGAGAGAAAGAAACATCGATTTGTTGCTCCACTTATTTAGGCATTCATTGGAACCTGCAACCTTGGGGTATTGGGAGAATGCTCTAACCAACTGAGCAACCCAGCCAGGGCCTAAGTTTGGATCTCAGCACTCTGCTTAGTATCTAATCCAGTGGGAAGCACTGGTGTGTTGTGATCAGTCATGAGGTGAGTTACAAATTATTCATTGGTAATTATAAATCACTGAAGCTTTTAATAATTTTCCCTTCATTCATTTGAATTCCTAATACATGCATTTGGTTAAAAACAAATTAAATCATATAAAAGAGTATACAGTGTAAAGTTCATTTTCCTGCCATCCCTGACTTCAAACACCAGTCCTCCAGTCTCCTTCTTGAGAAGCAATCACTGTATTCAGCTTTTTTTAAAAAACACAACTGAATTCATTTATTAGTTCTAATAAGGTTGTTTTTTTGTATATGGAATCTTTATAGTTCTCTCTCTATAGTATCATGTCATTTGCAAATAATGACAGTTTTATTCTACCTATACAAGTTTTTTCCTTTTTATTTAATTTATTGAGGTGACACAGGTTAACAAAATTATACAGGTTTCAGGTGCACAATTCCACAACAATCATCTGTACAATGTATTGTGTTCACCACCCCAAGTCGTCTTCTGTCACCATTTATCCCCCCATACGCTTCTCTTCCCTCCCCTCCTTGCTCTCCCCCCACAACCACCACACTGTTGTCAGGTCCATGAGTTTTTTCTCTTTTTGTGCTCAATCCCTCCCCACTCCCCCTGTCATCAGCTTCTTAAATGCCCTTCCAGAGATAGTCTATGCATATTCATGAATGATTTCCTTGAGGAAAATTAGAGCAGTTTCAAGGTATGCCTGTAATAATGTTGCTTGCATACTGAATGCTTTATTTTATTTCTAAAATGGAATTAAGTCTTCATTATAAAATTAATACATGCATATTTTCAAATTGTATATGTAAAAGTGAAAGCTTCCTCCACCCACTCAACCACCTCTAACTGCTCAGTTCCAGGGTTAATCACCGTTACCCATTTCCTATGTAACCTTTCTGACAATTTACACTTTCGTAAACATAGACATAGACTATTACTATAAATAGTAAATCTGCACTCTGACTTTTTTCATCAATAATATGTCAGCGATTTCTTTCCACATCAATTACACGTAGGTTTACTTACCCCTCTTAGTGGCTGCATAGCATCAAATACTTTCCAGTGGGGGAGATCAAGGGATGAAGGTATGGCCGAAATTACATATGGGAGTGTGTCCACCTGAAAGCAACATCTGTCATATGTGTCCCAAAAGAAAAAACATTTGAAAGCTGCTGATTTAACCCATCTGGGTCTCAGTTTCTCATCTGTAAAATGGAGACAATAACGAAAGCCCCGACTAACTCACAAGATTGTCGTGAGGATTACATAGAGAGAAGGAGAATGGATGAAAGAGTAAACTTTGAAAACTGCAAACTGCTATGCAAATGTGAGACTGTTAGTCCTGGAGGGGAGAAGGGCGCAGCACTAGTTCCGGGGTCTAAAGTCTAATAGTAATTGCTTTGCTTGCCCTTCTTAGCTAAATGAACAGTTCATCTTTGCATAATAATTGTGAACTTTTGTTGAGTTCCTACTGTGGCAGACGTTCTTCTAAGATAAATATATAATATCTTTTTTTAAAGTATAACTCTAACTTTATTTTTAATAATTTTCAAGTTTATATGAGATCTTCATTTAATCCCTCCAACAACTCTATGAGATAGGTACTCTGATTATTCTCATTTGACTGATAAGGCGGCTGAGACTGACACAGTTGGCAAGTGGAGGTCATACTTCTGAATGGCACCAAACTCTGTGCTATTCATTTTCGAGGTTTTGCCATGCGTCAGCTATGTGGTTGGCCTGCGGCTTAGACAGCTGGAGAAAGAAGTGGCTCGTTCCACTGGTACTAAAAAATAAAAAGCAACCAATGATAAAAACCCCGAGTCTCATAGGTAGCCACACTACTGCCTGCTTCACAACCCTTCATGACTCCATTCTGATAAAGGCCAAACTCCTCAGCCTGGTATTTCAGGCCTTCCTTAGTCCTGTCAAATAACCTTTCCAGACCTTTATACTCCAGAAACTTCTAAAACTATCTTCCCCATCACTTCATACCTGTCTGGGAGCCTGTTCTGTGTTGAATTGTGTCCCCTAAAAAAGGATATGTTGAAGTCCTAACCCCTAGTACCTCAGAATGTGACCCCACTTGGAAATAGGGTCATTACAGATGTAATTAGTAATGATGAAGTCTTACTGGAATAGGGGGGGACTCCTAATTCAGTATGACTGGTGTCCTTATAAGAAGATGGCAACGTGAAGACACCAAAGGGGAGAATGCCATGTGATCACTAAGGCAGAGATTGTAGTTATGCAGAGGCAAGCCAAGGGAGGCCAAAGAATACCAGGAAACCAGCTGGGGCTAGGAGGAGGCAAGGAAGGATTCCCCTACAGGTTTCGGAGTGTGGCCCTGCCCATACCTTGATTTGGGACTTCTACCTTCCAGTACTGTGAGACAATAAATTTCTGTTATTTTAAATCACTCAGTCTGTAATACTTTGTTATTACAGCCCCAGGAAACTAGTAGAGAGCCTCAGCCATTTAACTGGGCCCTGCATATCAGAGCCCAAAATGCATCAGGCCTTCTTTCTCCTGTCCCATTCCTGTTCCCTTAGCTGGCTGTAGCATCCTTGGCAATTTGCTTTTACAACACTCAGACAATCCCACCCATGACATTCCCAGTTTCTTCTAGCAGGCAGCACACCAGTGGCCTGTTTACTTCCCGAAACACCCTGCGCTGGGCAGGGCAGGTCCCCTGCCCCCTGCCTCTTCCTGGCTCTGGGCCAGCGCAGCCCCTCTGGGGAGACAGTAGATTGAAGCCCCCTTCTGGGTTGCCAAGGCGACAGTGCTGTCTGAGTGCCCTGGAGCCAGGCAGCTGTGGCTGCAGGGAAGGGAGGAACCAAGGGAAGGGGGGAGGCTAGGAGGGAGACTAGGAGAAAGACCCAAGGAGGTTCTTTAAAAGTGGCTCTAGTACAAACCCAGAAGTTGATTTTCAAACGACAGCCTTTCCATGACCAGCATTATAAAGCAACATGCAAGATTTAAGATTGAGAGGAAAGACTTTACTCAGGGGATTCTATATGGAGCTCAGCACTGTGTGTGTCTTTGAGTCCAAATCCCATTCAAACCTATGCTTTGAGGCCTTTTGACAGCCCGAGAGATCAAAAGAGAACAAAATTCAGGCAAATGGGGACTGGCATTTTGCACGCTAGGGGCAAGTCTGCTACAGACTGCCTTAAGGTGCACAGTAAGAGAAAGATACCTGTGAATGCCTTCTGTGTGCAGGGAAACACGAGGGGTGCTGGAGGAGGGGGTACAGGGAGGAACAAGATGTTATACTTGCCCTCAAACAGCACCGAGTCCTTACTTCGATCACGACTGCAGGAATGGACTTCTACGGTAGTGTAACTGGAACACTCCAAGGCAGTTCCTCTCAGTCCATAGGGTTAGGTAGGGCTACAGCAGGGCATTGGACTTGGTCCTCAGATCCGTATTGAGGTGGGCGCAAACCTAATCTTAGCCAATGAGGAGTAGTGAGTCTTTTGCTAGGATTGCTAAGAGGGATACGTGTTTTTTTCTTGCCCAGAGCTGCCATCACCATCCTGCCACCACATGGAATCTCTTATGAAGCCGACACGGTGGTGCGCACAGCTGAGAGATGAAGGAAAATTGGGAGCTGACAACATCATTTGAGCCCCTGAGTCAACCCATGCCAGACCCACCCTAGACTTTGGGTTACAGAAGACAATAAATTCTATGTTTCTTAATGTGGCTTATGTTATTTCCAATTCAAGAGGTTCAGTAAGTGATATATTAGAAACTCTTTTAACTGATTAACCAAAGCTTCCCATGCCATATGTAAAATATACCAATTTATACCTTCGTATACTGAACACTCACAGCCAATAGGCTGCTTTCTGGTACTTTTGTCTCCAGATCTGTTTATATTAGTTGTATTTATTACTACAATTATGTTATTTGATTAAATAATAAGTAAGCTGCAGAAACACAAGTGCAAAAGGAAAGGTAGTTCCTGGTTCTATGAAAACTAAGTTAAATGATTTAGAAAGACTGGATAAAAAGCAAGTATTTCAAAATTGCTTTTGGGCTAGATATGGATACATACATAGTTAAAAATGAAGCAATAAAAACATGGATGGGTTTTACACTCAGCTTTGGGTCTTTAAATTTTTTTTTCCCTCAAAAGAAACTAATGCTAGAAATAGTGGGTGACTCATATTGGGTGAGAAAGAGGCCATTAATTGTCTCATAAGAAGCCTTGCTGCTTCCACCTGAGACACTTGGAGCATTTGCTCTGCAGGAAGCCAGGAACTATGTAAGAAGTCTAGCTATCCTGAGGCTAACTACCATGCTGTTAGGAAGCCCAAGCTAGTAGCATTAAGAGGAGACGGAGGGAGGGAGGGAGAGAGAGAGATATGCCCTCCTAACCCCTAGCTATTCTTAGGTACCAGACAAGTGAGTGACGAAACCATTTGGATATCCGGCCCATTTGAGCTTTTAGAGGACTCCAGCCTTAGCCACCACCTATCTGACTGCAACCTTATGAGATTCTGCAGAGGACCACCCAACACCCAACTGAGTAGGCCCCCGTTCTACCCATAGAACCATCAGAAATAATAAGTTATTGTTTTAAGCCACTTAATATTGGCTGGTTAGTTATATGGCAACAGATAACCAGTCTTTTCTGGGTGAAAGGAGAGAATTACAAGGAAAGGGACATGGCCTCTAATGTCAAATACCATGAAAAGATCATGAAGGGGGAGAAAAGGCCATTGTATTTCTCAGTTGAGAAGCCACCGTTGTCCTTCAAGCTTTGCAGTTTCAATAGAAGGCAAATTGGAAGTGTTCGCAGGGCAAGTAAGTGGTAGGAAGTAGATACAATGGTAGATTGGTCTTTTTTCTTTCTTTTTTTAAATAGTTTAACATTCACTGGAGATCCTTGCTTGAATCTGTTATCTCACTGGAGATTGCAAAATGGTGATTTTCTATTAGTTCTTCTACATTTATTAGCTGACAGTCTTCTGTAAAGAAGAGTTTTCCCTTATCAATTGGGGCTGAACCTAATTTCTTCCTAAAATGGCAGGTTAAATGCTTCATTCTTTCTCTTTAATAACCAATTTCCTGACCAAAAAAAGTCAGCATCATTGTATTTCCACAGGTGGCAAATGAGTTTTTCCTCCTTTTTCTCTCTCCCTCTTTGAGGATCATTATGGACTCATGTGTGGACCCATGTATCACCTTTATTCAATGTGTTACAATCAATTACAGACTAAATTAGTCTTTAAAGAAGCAATGGGGGATAGGTCTAAGGATGTGATCAGAAAATTCCTGGAAGACTACAGGAAAGACACACACATTTATCCTTATTGGTAATCAAAAATTGAATATCAAAATATATAAAAGAGAAAAAAACCATAAAGCATCCAATTCTGCTACTGGATATATAACTCAAAGAAAGTCTCACCCAGGTTCCATAAAAGGAGTGCATGGCAATAGTCACAGCAGTGCTGTTTTGGGTGTGGGAAGTTGGAGATAATTTGGGTATGCATAATCAAAGAAGTCAAAATGGGGTGGGGAGGGTGCGGCACAATAGTTAGAAGCAATGGACAAAATCTTAAACACATGGTGCTGCAAGAAAGAAAAAAGAAAAGAAAAATGTCTATCTTATACTACTACCTACACAAGAAAAAATACACACATTGAAAACAATAACACAAATTTTAAATAAACACAAACAGAAGCATATACACTAAACACACGGGGATGATTTCCTATGGTGGGAAAGAGGAATGAGATTGGAGAGTATGAGTAAAAGAAAATAATAAATATATAAATAAAACCAGTGCAAGAGGCTTTGCAAGTGAGGAACAGGATCGATCCCATATATTTAGATAAAAATAAATTATTAAATGAATTGCTACAATCTCTCTGGAAATTAAAACCTTTAAAAACATTGGCCTAGTAATCCTATTTTTAGAAAAGAAACTCATGTTTGTCAGCATTGTAGCAGTGAGACTAACGGCGAGCATGTGTTCTTTTGCTGCACCCTGTAATGTACATCAACAGTTGTTTCAGGGAAACCTCAGAGGTGTTTCACGGGCGTTTGTGATGTCCTGTGAGCAAGTGTAGTCATGTGGCATTAGTGGGTAAGTTCATCTTCTGCTCCAGCCCCTTCCATTTGGCACTGCTATTTCCACTGCCGTTGCTGGGCATGGTTACGGCTGTCTTTGAGTTCGACCTCATCTGGAGTCCTTCAGCTGCTAAGGTTGCAGGGTGTTATTCTGTGGCACAGCAGAGATTCTCTTGCTCGTCTTTTGGTTTTACATCCTGTTTGAAGTCTATCGTTTTACAATTTTTCAGGAAACAACTGTTTCAGTATTTTCTTTTTAATTTTTAAAATTAATTTTAGAGAGAGAGCCAAAGTGCCGGGAGTTGGGGGGTGGGAAGAAACATTGATTTGCTGTTCCACCCATTTGTGAATTCACTGGTTGATTCTTGTATGTGCCCTGACTGGGACTGACCCTGCAACCTTGGTGCATCGGGACGACGCTCCAACCAACTGAGCTACCCAGCCAGGGCTTCAGTATTTCCTTATAATCTTTCTTCTCTAACCCCCACTCCCTCCACCAACAAATTGCAAACCATGCTGGAAGACAAATACATGTGATAGGTATGCTGGGCTTGAAAGTGAAATGAGAAATGCAAATCAAAACCACAATGTGATACCACTTCACACCCAATAGACTTGCTAATAGAAAAAAATAAAAAGAAGTTGATGAGGATGTGGAGAAATTGAAGCCCTGTGCATTGCTGGTGGGAATGGAAAATGGTGCAGCCACTATGGAAAATTGGTGGTTCCTCTAAAAGTTAAGCACAGAATTACCACATGATGCAGCAATTCCACTTGTCAGTGGAATTCAAAAGAACTGAAAGCAGGGACTTGAAAAAATACTTGTACCCCAATGTTCATAGCAATATTATTCACAACAGCCAAAAGGTGGAAGCAGCGCAAAAGTCCATGGATAGGTGGATGGATAAACAAAATATGGTATATACATACAATGGAACGTTACTCAGCTTTGAAAAGGAATGAAATTCCGGTGCATGCTACAACACGGTTAAACCTCGAAAACATTACCCTAAGTGAAATAAGCCAGACGCAAAAAGACAAATATTGTATGATTCCATTTGTATGAGGTACCTAAATAGGCAAATTTGTAGAGATAGAAAGTGGAATAGAGGTACCGAGGGCTTGGGGGAAGAGGAGAACGAGAGTTATATAATGGGTACACAGTTTTTGTCTGGGATGATGAAAAAGTTCAGAAAATGGATGGTGGTGATGGTGGAATAGCATTGTAAATGTAGTTGCTATGAACTGAATTGTGTGTCCCGTCCCCTCCCCCCATTCACATGTTGAAGTCCTACCCAGTAATGTGATAGTATTTGGAAATGAAGCCTTTGGAAAATAATTAAGTTTTGAGGTCATAAAAGTGGGGTCCTCAAGATGAGATTAGTGCCCTTATTAAGTAGAGACACCATAGAGCTTGCTCTCTTTCTCTCCCTACCATGTGAGCATGCAGTGAGAATTTGGCCATCTACAAGCCAGGAAGAAACCTCTCGCCAGAAACCAACCATTTTGGCACCTTGGTCTTGGACGTCTAGCCTTCAGAACTGCAAGAAAATAAATTTCTGTTGTTTCAACCAGCAGCCCATGGTATTTTGTTATGGCAGCCTGAGCTAAAGCAGTAGTTAATGCCACTGAATTACATACTTGCAAATGGTTAAAAATGATAAAATCGTGTTATGTATATTTTAATCACAATTAGAAAGGAAACAAAATGTGAAATGGGCAATTCTGCTCTCTTGCCTCTCCTCTGCAAATCTCTGGATGCCAATCTCAGAAGGACATTAGTAACTGTACAGTAGTTACTCTAGTCCAATTCCCTCAGCCCTTCTGCCTTATATGGATGAGGAGGGTGAGGGTCACAGAAATGAACTGGTTTAACTGGGATCACAGTTCTCTGTTCCTCTCCTGTATGCTCCATCTTTAGAAACGGCACTGCTATCAGCCAGCTGCTTGAACCCCAAATCTTTGCTATCCTCGATTCTCTCTCATATTCCTCAACAGCTACATGTCTTGGTGATTCTGCCACCTTCTTGTTTCTCTATTCCTACCATCTTTGCCTCAGTTTGGATCCCTTTCATCCCTTGCCTAATAACTTTTTAACCAGTTTTATTGCTTCTCTTCTTGTTCCCCTTCAATCCACAGCAGCCAGAGATCTTTCCAGAATCCAATCTGATGGTGTCATTCTCTCCCTAAACCCTTTAATAGCTTCCTTTACTAACTTGGGTTAAGTTCAAACATCTCAACATGGCATTCAAGACTTTTCATGGTCATCTGCTCTCCTGTTAACTCTCCAGTCTGATCTCTTCTCCCTACTCATCACCCAGGCTGTACTCCAGCCCCATTAAACGTGTGGTTTCCTAAACACATCATACCCATCTCTTTTCCTGACCATTGCTGGAGGGTGAAAATTTTCAGAGCTAAAGGTCACAGTCCACATGGACATGGTCCATTCTTTCTTTTGCAGCCCTTAATTGGCAAGATGAGGTGGCCCAGGGCCTGGCCTGGCCTGGCTCTCCCCTTTATTTCTTCCTGGCCTGCAAGGCAGCTTCAGAGGACTCCTTTGGTTACTGAATAAAACTGCTTGCTTGCCCCTTTTCTTCTAGGGCTGGTGGGCAAGGCATCTGACTAAATTAGAGTTGTTAAGAGCTGAAACTGGGGTTTGAGCTTTGGGGTGGCAATAGAGCCGATTTTGTTCAAGGCTGCTGAGACCTGTCCACGGATTGAAAAATGCCACAGTTTACCGGTATTCTACAGCGGACTGAAGCCCCAAGTAGTAATATGATGTTACCTCTGTGACCAGAAAGTCAAGGATGGGATTCAGGAAATACTAGGTTCCTTGGCCAATAATAACCTTAATATCCTCACAGCCCATTTTCCCCCAACCTATTGCTCTACCTGGTAAACTCTTATTCATCCTTAAGTTCTTATCCTCTAAGAATATATCTCACCATTATCCTCCAAGGAGACTGTAAACTCTTTGAATACCTGGGTTATGTATCTTCGCTATTGTATCCCCCACGGCCTAGCATTGCTGATGACTGTATGAGTGAAAGATCGTGCACTTAGGAAGTGTCAGGGTACAGTTTGAAATGTTTGTTGCCGAAGATTCACCTACACTTCTCTCTCATGGGGCCAGCCTACTACTGTAGCACTTTGCCTTGTCAACTTGTAGCTCACTGTCTGCTCAGTCCCCAGCTGGTGGCTGCATGTAGGGAAAGGCTGAGGATAATACTTTAGTGAAATGATCTCGTCAGCAGTTTAGCTGCACCCTCACCCACGTGGCTGTACTTACAGGCACTCCTAGCACATGGTTGAGTTTGTGTTTTTTTCTCTCTCTCCTCTATGGCTTTGATATGAGAGTCAGGGAAACATGAAAAGGAAATGGGTTCAGTGACCAACATCACATCCAAGAAGAAGAGGGCTGCCAAGGGGGTCATGAATCTGCAGAATTCTCTCATAGGAAAACTGTCAGCACAGCTCAAAAGCCTTTCCTCACCTCACAGCCTCTCCCTCTTGAGAGTAGGCCCAGCTGGGTCGGATGGTTTCCTGTAAGTCTTAACGAGGGCGTTTAAACAAGTAAGAAAAAGGAAGGGAAAGTCAGAGAAAGGGGCGAGGGGCCCGGGCTGAGCCAGGCGGGCCTCTGCTCGTAATTCAGGATGGTTTCTAGACTGAGACAAGGCACCTCCAGTCGGTCGGCTCTGCCTCTGCTGTCCTCTCGGGGTCCGCAGGGACTGATTTATCACTGAGACGGAGCCTAAGAAGGGAAGAGAGAGTTTCTCCCCGAAGTGTCTGAAAGGGGGAAACTTTGAGGAAACAGGCAAGAGCCCGCGAGGAGGCTGTGCCCGCGGTGTGGGGAGGACGAGGAGAGGCGGGAGGCAGAGGCGGCACGATCGTGGAGCGGAGGCCGGCGAGCGGGCGTGCCCGCGAACCGCAACTCCCCGCCGAAACCCGGCAAACTCGCCGCACGCACCCCGGCGCCGGGGAAGCGGCGCGGCCAGGCCTGGGTCGCCCGACGCTCGGCTCCGGAGGCCAGCGGCCGCGCCCGGGAGGCGGAGCAGCCCCCGGAGCCGGGCTCTCGGGGCCGGCGGACCTCAGCCTCCCCGCCTCCGCGAGCGGCCGCCGCAGACGAAGCCCCAGCGCACCGCCCGGCCGCCCCGGAGCCGCCGCCGCCGAGGAGCACGCCGCTCATTGGCGGCGGCTGCGCGGCGTCCCCGCCCCCTCCGTGTCCCCGCCCCCTCCGCCGCCGCCGCCGCTTCCCGGCTCCACCTCCTCCCCCTCCGGGAGCCGCCTCCGTCGCCGCCACCGTCGCCGCTGCCGCCGGCCCGGGCCCAGCCAGCGCCCGCCGCGCCGGAGTCGAGTCGCAGCCGGAGCCGCTGCCCGCGGCCCCGCCATGAGCGGAAGCGCCGCCGCCGCGGTCGCTGCCGCCTCAGCAGCCGCGGCCGCCGCGCACTTCCAGCCCCAGTCGTCGTCTCCCAGGCCGGGCCCCGCGGAGCTCGGGCCCCCGCGCCGCCCGCGCCCCCCACCGCCGCCGCCCCGGCCCGAGCCCGCCGCCGCCGGCCGCCTCAGCCCTCCGGGCCACGGGCCTCTCCGGGCGGGCGCCCAGGGTGGCGGCGCCTGCGGCCGAGCGCCGGGAGCAGGTACGGGGTCCAGGAGCGGGCCGGGCGGGGAGGGGCGTGGGTTCGTCCCCGGGGTGGGGGGGCCCGAAGGCGGGCGGTCCAGCCGGTCGGCCCCGCGGAGGGGGTGGAGCGTGGTCCGGGTCAGCTTTGTCCGGCCCGGAGCCCCAGGGAGCCCTGCGTCCCCGCCGCGCGGCTCACAAAGCGTTTTCCCACCCGGTGGGGAGCCCCCACGCCGGTGGCGGCCAGGGCAGGACCCCTCGAGGTCTCCTCTAGGCGGAGGAGGAAACTGAGGCTTACCGAGGGAAGTGACTTGCCCAAGGTCACATAGCCGCCGGGAGTCGTATCCTGGCCGGGACCCAGGGCCACCCTGGGCCGGCGCGGGCCCCGAGCTGGGGGGGCTGGGAAGAGGAAGAGCCCCCCGCTTCCGAGAACCGGGGGAGATTGATCCGGGAGGCGGGGGCGCTAGGCCCTGGTCCCCAGGCACGCCCACCCGCGCCGTTTGGGCTGGCTTAGGAGAAAGAGGCTTTTGCGGGTGGAACGGAGCAGCGGCAGGGGCCGCTTTGGGGGCTCGGCGGTGCCCTGGGGAGCGGATTTGGGGAGCCGCGGAGGGAGATTCCGAGGGATGGTTGTGATCTCCGGGAACAGAGCTTCTTGCGTGCGTGGGTCAGAGCTTCGGAAACTTCTCATCGCGGGGACCGTTTGGCGTCTGCCAGGCCACCTTCGCCACCACTGCACGGACTAGACCAGTCCCCCTGGGATTGGTGGGAGGGAGGGAGGCCTGCCTCCTTTTGTGGAGACTCCCGTAAGGTGTCTTTGCCATGAAGCGGCCCGAGTTTCGTTCATGCCCCAAGAGAAGCGCACATGTGGTCTTAGTAAAGGCATGCCTGCCACAGAAGGCGCAATGAGTTTTCCCCCGGTGGTCTGAATCCTCAGACTTGTAGGACCTCCAGAGAAAGACGAGCTCTCCCAGGCCTGAAGGGGAAAGGAGGCGGAAAGGATTGGGAAAAGTCACCCGCTCGCCTGGCATGTAGCGCAGGACCACGTATTGCCTGGGAGTCCCAATTTTTCTTTGGGCTGGTGGTCAGGTGGGTTGTTTTTACTGTGGATGCATCTTGCAGAGGGAAGGAGGAGAGGACTTGGAGTTCTGGAGGGGGTGGGGGGGAGCGTGCTATGTGTTGAAGGCAATGAGGAGGGGTCCTGAGGAGCTGGAAAGTAGTAGCTGTAGAATGGGGGAAAAGGAGACTGTATTCAGGGGGAGGGGAGATGAAAGGATGGCTGAAGGGAGGGGACAGGGTCTAGTCTAGGGGAAAGATTGGGATGTTTCAAAGAGGGAGCCAAACGTGATGAATTTGAAAGGTGTCTCTTAGAGGTGAGTGGTATCTCACAAGGTTGAGTAATAGGTATTGGTCTGCAGTGACTTCATTTCTTTAAGTAGAGACTGTTGGGAGTACTTTCATGTAAATGTTTTAGCTTTCGCACTCCCCACCTCCATTCTCTCTCCTGTTCTAAGGCTGCAGGCCCATAGTAGTGTCTTGGAAGTAAGGCTTGACAAAAGGGGGAAGGGAAGACTCATTAGCAAATGCATTAATGAGGGCCCTTTGTCCAAGATGATTCCTTGTTTAAGTCTGCTGTTTTCTTGCTGCCCTCCTGCACCTCAGCTTTCCAGCTGTGGTGGCTGTTGGCAGGGTGCTTTGGGAAGAACTGCCCCGATTCAGACAAGATGAGTTAGATTTTTCTAAAAAAACTGTGTGAGAAGCACATATTTCACAGATATATATATATATATAAAAGCATGAAAATTTATTTGTCAGAGACTTGCAATCAGGGAAATGCAAATTGAAACAACAGTGAGATGCCGTTTTATGGCCATCAGATTGGCAAAACTTAAATGCTGTGATAACAAAGTGTTAGTAAGGCTGTAGAGAAATCAACTTTTAATACTGCTAATGGGAATGTAAATGGCACAACCATCTCGGAGAGTAATATATTGAAGTCTGGTTGAAAGAAGGCAAAGGTACCTATTTACTCAAAGTGTTCATTTCATTTCTGGTGTATATTCTAAGAAGTCCTTGCACAGTCGTCCAAGAATATAAGTATAAAAAAAGTACAAGAATACTCATTGCAACTTAAATATCCACCAACAGGAGAACACATAAATTGATAGATTGTCCCACACAATTGAATATTATATAGCACTGTGAAAAATAAACTATAACCACATACATTAAAATAGTTGAATCTCACAAACTTAACACCAGGTAGAGGAACAAGTAACAAAATCGTTGCAGAATGTTTCCACTTGCATAAAATCTGAAAATATGCAAAATCATACTGTTTGTGGTTGTGTACATACATGGTAAAAGTAAAAAAACATGTGTGGTATGCACCAAGAGGTCTCCTGTTGGATTCCCCATTGGCTCACATGCCTGGGTTGCTGGCTTGATCCCAGGTGGTGGGGAGGTGGCCCATTGATGATTCTCTCTCCCCCTCGCCTTTCCTCTCGCTCTAAAAATCAATAAAAACATATTTTTAAAAAAACATGCATGGTAATAACTAACACCAAATTCAGAATAGTGATTATCTCTGGGAAAAGAAGATGAGGAATGGGATTGGACAGGGGCACACAGAGAGCTTTATATCTGTAATATTCTATTACTAAAAAAATCTAAATCAGATAATTGCAAATTAAGATTTGCTTATCTTGGGTGTAGGGTACAGAGATATTCATTGTATATTTTAAATATTTTCAGATCTTTGAAATATTTTCCACATGCAAAAAATGTTCTTGTTTATAGAAACACAAGGATTTTGCCCCATAATAATGAAACTAGCCACAGGCTCCAGTTCTGTACAGCCTATTAAGGTATGCAGGCAGGTGATGCTTTTCTCACCTGCTTCTGATCTGTAAAGCTAAGTTTTGTAATCGATGACTTTTATTTTGGAACTGCTGATAGGCTGGATTTCCCAGTGTTTCTAAACTTTCTAGTGAACCTAGGTCAGCAGTTTCAGCTTTGTCAAAATATAAGCACTCCAGTACATTTTGACTAGCAGATGTAGGGGGGGATGGGAAAACCCAGGAATCTGATTCTGAGAAAGCTCCAGTAGATTCTGATGCCCACTAAAGAATGAGATCCACTACCTTAGGCTTGGATGAGTTGTGCTTCATCTCAGTTTTGTTCCAGTCTAGCTCCCAGGCTGCCCTCTATTGCTCCTCCTGCATGACTGGGATTAATTTGGACTCATGTGATACTTAGCTCTTTTGTAGGGCATAAAATAATGATAGGGATGGAAGCCATTGAGTGTTAAACCCTTCATAATCCATTTTGTCTATTCCTCTTATTTTTATGTAGGTAGCTAAGGGGCCCACTGCCCACCAGGGCTATTTAGCAGGTTTTACAAACTTTAGCCACATGTGTCACAATATATGGTTTTATAGTTAGGATAGGAGGAGCAAAAAAGGGTCTAAACAGAGAAAGAAAACTAGTAGATTTGGTGAAAGTGAACTCCCAAAGGTAAAATGTATGTCATCATGCCTTTCTTTGCAGGTGACAGTGATGATTTGAGTGTTTTATTGTCTGACTTGCAGCTGAAGTTCAGCTATTTGAACCTATAGCCAAAGATTAGGGGCTTTAGGAAACAACTGATTATCCCTCAAGATGGAAGAGTTCCTTTCTCCCAAATTTGCTAGTTTTCCTTCTCTGCTAGATAGACCCTTTTTGCTCTAGTCCTAATATGTTTAGGAATTAATTTTTTAAACACATGTGAGGCTTTCTGGTAATGAAATTTGGGAAATGCCTATTTGTCTTCTTTCTGAAAGTCTACTTTGGGGGTGCGGTGTTGCCCCAATATACTTTTGCAGGGCTGCTGTGCAGGGTTGTATAGGTTGTGCCCAGTACAGGGCACCTGTTTTAGGTGGTATGTGGGAGTGTGGGAGTGGAAATCCATTCTGTGCTCCACTTACCAATATGAACACCTCTTGTGCAACTGTGTCCCCTCAGAGACAGGGGTACCCTTTTCTTATTTATTCTCACAAAGTGCTTTATGACGTAGCGTGGTAGCTTTGGAACTATAACTGTGCCACTCATACTCATCACGGGCTCTGCAAAGAGGGCTGGTTGGTACTGGGCCTGGGACTCCAAGCGTTTTCTCTTTGTGAACTTTTCATGGGAAGGGACCCACCAGCCCTGGTTTCCATCACTGTGCTCAGTTGAACCAAAGAGTTAAGCTTAACATTGTAAAATTTGTTATGGGGCTGGAGAAATAGTACAGAATAAACTACGTAGAAAATAGCATCATTTATGGAAAGACAGAATGAGAGAGAAATCATTAAAAAGACAAAGCATCTGGTAAGTGAAGGAAAGCCATGCACCACATTTGCTCCTGCATTCTTACAGTGCTCACTTTGAGGGGGAAATACAATTTTATTTTCCTCTTCCTATTTGCCCCTACATAGCATTTCTGAATTTCTTAAGACCTGAGGCTTTTTAGCCAATTTAAAAAATATTTACCCATTTGTATTTTCCATTAAGTGGTTGTTTACAATTCCTGCTGTTTCATTTTTTTCTTGGAGAGAGAAGAGGGGGGAGTGCTGAACCGAGGACAAGACTGGACTTCCTACTGCTTTTGCAAATAATGGCAGTGTGTTTTTTAGAACAGTTGTCATGGAAGAGTGCTGTTCTGCAGACTCAAGGGAGAGGTACATTTGAAGTGTTTTCTGTTGTCCTTTTTTATTATTATTTTAAAGCATGATTGAGGGTGATTGAGAGTTCCATTGTGATTTTGCTGCTGTCTTGAAGGAATTTTTTAAAGAAAATGTATGTAAATTAAACAAAAAAGGCTTAAAAATAGTCGTGCCCACACAAAGAGAATAAACAGTTCTCACCTATAGGCCTTACCTAAAACAGTTGCAGTTTTTTTTCCTGTTCTGCTTAAATGAATATTAGTGCTATTCTAGGGACTGCTTAGAATAGTTAACTGGAGTGATGTTGGGCAGGTAGAGGGGGCGAATGGTGGACTTACACTAGAGTTTATCATAGTTCCCTCTAGTCATGGTATGGAAAACTTCATCTGCTTTTGTGGAGGGAAAAAGTATACAAATAAGGGAGAGAGTGTGAATTTGATATATATAATCATTTGACCCTCTTCAAAGAAAAAAAAGAGGGAAGAAGTGTTAAGAGGAAGAAATACATACATGGAAGAGAGAGTAGCAAGCAGTTAAGCAGTAGATGTTTTGTAGTGCTTTGGGGACATTTCTTGAGTTGAAGTTACCTGTCTGTATCGGTTCTGCTTCAGCATCTTTGATTTCACTGTCTGCAGATGGTGCTCTCTGGCCTTCGGTCAAAACCAGTTTTATTGTCAAAAGCTAGAAAGTGAGCAGTTTTGAAGACTAGAAGTAGTAGGGTAGGCTAAGTAAAACGAGTATTCATTTCATAATCACTTTTACAAATAGTTGGGACTGTCATAATTAACAAAAGTATTTTTCATTAGGCTTTGAGGCTATCTTTTTTTAAAAATTTGTCTTTATTGTTGAAAGTATTACACATGCCCCCCCTTCCCCCTCCTTTGACTCCCTCTACTCCACCTCAATACATATTTGAGCACCTACTGTGTAGCAGTAATACCAGTACTAATCAATCACTGATTCACTGGAGTGATGGCCTTCATTGTCAGAGACTTCATTACCTGAGGTCCTCAGAACATTATTGAGACATGAGCTTCAGCTGTTGCTGCCCCCCCCCCACTTTTTTTTAAAATAGAGCAGGGAAGGGAAAAGGGGAGAGAAACATCAATGATGAAAGTCATTGATCGGCTGCCTCCTGCACAACCTCTACTGGGCGCTGAGCCTGCAACCTGGGCATGTGCCCTAACTGGGAATCAAACTTTGATCTCCTGGATCATACATAGGTCAGTGCTCAACTGCTGAGCCACGCCGGCCAGGCTTTTTTTTTTTTTTGGTACTCACGTGAGGATATTTTTTCCATTGCTTTTCAGAGGGAGGGGAAGGGAAGGAGGGAGGGAGGGAGAGAGAGAGAGAGAGAGAGGGAAACATTGATGTGAGAGAGACACATGGATTGGTTGCCTCCCACATGTGTCCTGACCAGGGCCAGGGATTGAGCCTGCAACTGAGGTACGTGCCCTTGGCTGGAATTGAACCCAGGACCCTTCAATCCACAGGCCAATGCTAGCCACTGAGCCAAACTGGCTAGGGCCTTTTCTTCCTTCTACTCCTTGGACTTCTGGTCTTGGTGTTGATCTACCCATCTGTCAGGACAGGCCCCATCCCATGCTTCCCCCATGGGAGGGGTACAGAGGCTTTGCAGAACCTTTTGGCCAGGTACCCAGCAAATAAAACCACTCAAACAATATTGAGCCAGACCTGAGGGCCACCATAGTGGTTCCAGTTCCCTTCCTTCATTGCTGCCTGTGTTGCCACCACCCACCCTTTGCTGTGGAGCCTGGGAGGCGCCCCCCTCACCCCCAATCATACAAAGAGGCTTTGTGCTCTGAGGATGTTCTAAAGGCGGGATCACTGTAATTATAATTCCCTAAGCACAACCAAGTAATGGGGGCAGGCAGGGTAAAGATGGTATCCAAGTACTTGTTGGTAGGGAGAAGTCAGGCGGGATTAAAAATTATCTGGAGACAGTACCAAAATGGATAATGGAGCGTTGTTGGTATTGCTGACGGGAACATGTTTAAGTGAATACATTTCAGGGTTTTAAAGTCTAATACTTGTAAGTTTTAAAAAGCACAAGACAGCTGTAACTTTTCTTTTTTTAGTCTAAAATTGTACAGTTACTTTAAAAGTACATTAGAAGAAGGTGTGTAGAAGTTCTCATCTACTTTGCTTTATGATTCGGTTGCCAGAATGATTAATTGCCCAAGAAAGCCTCATAAATAACTTTATTATACAGGGGTGTTCTTACTGATCTGTGTGTTTGTGTGTATGTATGTTTTAAGTTTCTAAAAATAAGCACTAACTGACATACTTGAGAAGCTGGTTTTCCCCTACTACCACCAGAAAAAACATCAATTAATCTGAGGATGTAAACTCTTGTATCAATCATCCTATGTCGTGATGTGCTTCAGAGCTCTGTTGGTATCCTTTAAGTGAACACTTTTTTTTTCTTACTATGTTAAAATGAACTATTAGTGTATTACTCTTACTACTGTCTCAAACATTTTATTTTTAAAGAAACGCACCAAACAATTGACTGCAAAGGTTATCTTTATACTTTAGGATACTAGACTCCAGTCCCCCTTTCTAAAGGTGAAGGGAAAGGGCTCCTATTTGTTATAATTAGCACTGACATCTGTGGTGAGTGAAGCAGCCAGGTAGAGTGTGTGTACTCCATGGAAACCTACAGCTACTGTGAGCTGGCCTCTCCTCTAATTACTTGTTGGAATCATGTCAGGAGTTGGACCTTTATTTTTACTGTGTAGCATGATTTTGAGGAAATCTACCCTTTTTATTGACAAATAAAATTGTATATATTTAAAGTGGTAGTTTGATATATGTCTACATTGTAAAATGATGTTAATAAATCCATCACCTCACAGTTACCTTTTTGTGTGTGAGAATGTTTAAGATCTGTTCTCTTACAGCAAATTTCAAATATACTAGACAGTATTAACTGCAGTCACCATGCTGTACATTAGATCTTCAGAACTTAGTCATCTTATAACTGAAGGCTTGTGCCTTTGATCAACATTTCCTCATTTCCCCCTTTCCCCCATTCCCCAGCCCCTGGTAACCACCTTTCTACTGTTTCTATGAGTTTTACTTTTAAAATTTTTTTAAAAAATATTTTTTAGATTCCACATGTAAGTGAGATTATACAGTATTTGTCTTTCTGTTTCCCTTAGCATTATGTCCTCCAGTTTCATCCATGTCGCAAATGGCAAGATTCTTTTATTTCTCACGGCTGAATAATATTTCATTGTATGTATATACGACGTCTTCTTTATTCATTCATCTGTCAGGTACTTAGGTTGTTTCCCTGTCATAGCTATTGTGAATAATCCTTTTGTGAACATGAGAGTACAGATATCATGAGAAAATCTACCTTAAATTCATCTTAACGTAGGACTACCGGATAATCCATTACAAAGAATTTGCCCAGGTAATCATTTGAAAAGACTGCCAATTTGACAACTAAATTTTATGAAGTTTAAAAATATATAAGAATCAGCTTTAAAAGGTGACCTGGCCAGTTTTTATATTTTTCATTTATTAGAGCAAGTTGACCTAATCAGGAATAAACTATTATATGAAAAAATATACACAAGGATTCATTTTATCTGCTTTAAATGAAAAGTAAATTTGATCCCCACCCACCTACCCTCACTGTTTTAGGCAAGTATATTAATCAACAGTGACTTATATTTTAGCTTAATAATAAACTGTTATTTGGCTACTTCATTTGCTTCATTTCTAATATATATTTCCTTTGGGGAGTCACCTCTGACTCTTTTTACTTCACTGCTCTCTTGTGGCCACTAAATGATAAAACATTGAGTGCCTACTATGTACCATGCACACTGAGGATTTCAGGTATGATTCACATATGCAACAGTTCAGTGATAGATTCTGACAGTGTGGTAGCAGAACAAATGCATTTTGGGCCCTTGCTAACCCTTTATAAGAGGACAGAGAATGTCACAATTGCATTAATGGCAGCAATATGATTTAACGTTGATAATTAACATTGCAAAAGCACAGATCTAATCAGATCAAAAAATTAAGTGGCTGCCTTTTAAGTAAAAGAAACATTTGGTCTGGCAGTCAGGGCCAGCACAACTGGGTCTTCGTTATTCCAATCTCTCTGTTCTTTCTCCTGAATATTATTGTCCAGGGAAATAGAATTTGCTGTTTTCCAAAGGTGTATCACTTTTTCACCTCTGTTCCTTTGCTTGTTACTTCAGCTTGGAATGGCTAGCCTTCTGCAGTTTTTCCAAATCCTACTTATTTTTTAAACCTTTTTTTTAGAGGGAGGGAGGAAGGGAAGGGGGGAGGAAGAGAGGGAGAGGGAGAGGGAGAGGGAGGGAGAGGAGCAGAGTGGGGAGGGGAGGAGAGAGAAACGACGATTTGTTGTTTTACTTATATATGCATTTATGTTGATTTTTGTATGTGCCCTCACCAGGGATTGAACCCGCAACCTTGGCGTATGGGGACAATGCTCTAACCAACTGAGCTACCTGGCCAGGGCCCTAATTATTATTATTATTATTAATTATTATTATTTTAATCCTCACCTGAGGATATGTTTTTATTGATTTTTAGAGAAAGAAAGAAACAGAGAAACATTGATGTGATAGAGAAACATTGATTGGTTGCCTCCCATGCACATCACCAATTGGGGATTGTACCTGCAACCTAGATATGTGCCCTGACTGGAATCTAATCCACAACCTTTTGGTATATGGGACGACACTCCAACCAGCTGAGCCAGCTGGCCAGGGCAAATATGTTGGATAATAGTGGTCACTTTCTATATGCTTACTGTGTGCAAGGTTCTGTTTTAAGTGCTTTACCTTGGTTAATTAATTTTCACCACAGTACTCCGATGCCATTATTCTTACTGTGCAGATGAAGAAACTGGAGCACAGAGAGGTTAAATAACTTGCTAGAGATGATGCAGCTATTAAGTGTTACCTGGGATATGAACCCAAGCCCTCCTGTTCCAGAATGTGTATTTTTAACCTTCGTGCTTTACTACATCTCATTTTAGGTGGTCTAAGCAAACTTGGCAGTTAATTTTGGTTAGCAAAAGATTGAGTATAAAAAGTGGTCACTGTTTTAGCCACTAAAGAGAATTTCAGTCTTTAGTTTACCTTTGCTCTTCCTGAGAAATTTTTCCTTTTTTTTTAAAATTTCTGAATTATTGTGTTAGGATTACTTAATTGATTTTTTAAAAGTAAGTCATTACTTTTCACAAAGTACCTGTATTGTGAAGTGGGTTCACTTCAGATCAGGCGTATTTAAATCCCTTCTTAGAAAATCTCCCACGTTCTATGATTCGGAACTTACCTGAGTGCTTGTTTGGGCTCTTATACAGATACAGAACTTCTCAAGGAAAAATTTGACCCTACTCAGAGGAACTTCTGAATCCCACCTTTTTGTGGATATGGGTACCCCTCTTCCCCCGCAATCAGCACAAGAATGGATGTTAGACTTCTTGTTAGCCTTTATTTCCGTAGTCAACTGATTTGTCACAAGCTAAAGCATAAACGTATCCCTTTATTCAGTGGCATAGAATATGGACATTTCAGGTTTCAGTTGGAGAGCCTGATGTTGGGTTGATGCTGTCTGAGACAGAGAATCATTTCAGGAAATAATACAGCGTAGGGGTTCCCAAGTGAACTACTTCAAAATTGGTTGGGATGCTTGTTAAAAATTCTCTACCTTTAGGTAGCCTAAAGTTGGAGTGATAAGATTGAGTGTATTTTCTCATAAGCAGTTATAGATGGTGTTTCTAATATTTCATCTATATTATGGGCTTAATAGGCTTTGGTGAGCCATCCATTTAGGAAATGTTCTATGGCAAAATGGGATGCTAAGGTCAAAACAGTATTTATAGACTTTTGGAACAGAGCCTGTTTTTGAGTGAAGTCCGCCAATTCAATCTTTTTCTCCTACTTTGCTTATGGATACCTAGAAAGGAAAAAGGAATTCACTTTCAAATTATTAAGCAATATGGAATTAATTCATAGGAGGGATATATTCTTTTTATTCAGGCAGGATAAAAACTGATTTAGATAATTGAGGAATTTCGGCCTGTGTGCTTGTTTAAGAACCTTAACCTCAGAACATACCTAGAGTTATATGTTTTGGGGCTCTAATGGAAGACATTATTGTTGAGTATCTTTGCTTTATATCAAGAACATGAATTATGAACTCTTGTGATCCAGTGATTTAATGTTTCTATTAAAAAGTGTACATATATATTGTTGAAAACAAGTTGTTACTATTTTGTGATATTTTTGAGCTTTAAATAAAAAATTATTTAAAGTTATGTGTGCTTAAAAGAATTAACCCAAAAAAACAACAAAGGCAGCAAATAAAAAGATTTGCCTTATTAAAATTAATTTGTGTACAACTCATGAAGTAAATTTCTATGTTGAAATCCAAGCTAAAGTCAGAGTTTGACTCTAGAAGGTAATAATATTGTGCATATTGTGAGTCTAACTTTTATTTTGCATTTTTAAAAATTGATTTTAGAGAGAGAGGAAGGGAGAAGGAGAGAGAGAGAGAAACATTTTATCAGTTGCCTTTCATAGGTACACATGCGCCCTCCGATTGGGAATGTCCTGACTGGGAATCGAACCCATGACCTTTTGGTGTACGGGACGATGCTCCAACTAATTGAGCCACACCAGCCAGGGCTGAGTCTAACTTTTTGGAGAACAAAATCTTTAAAAAAAAAAGAACTGCCTTAACTGACAAGTGATTTAATATAAACAATTCTGTGAGGTAGAAATAGAAATCAAACAGTTTTACCTTACCAAAATCTGCTTATAGCACATTTGAGATGCAAACATGTTTCCTTTCAATATAAAATTGTTTGACGGAATAGTTACATTATTTTTCCTGATACTATGTTATTTAAAAACCCAGGGCCCAAATTTAAGGCTTAATTAAAATACTCTTTGTTTCTGTGGAAAAGTTATCAAATTGAAAAGGGGCTTTGATTCCAACATTTTTTAGGAAGGGAGAGGCAAGTCAAATTGGGTATGGGCCCCTTAGACTTGACCATCCTACTTCCTGGGTCAAGAACGCTCAGAGAGAGGGGGGCTGTGTTGCCTTGGGGCGGGGCTTAAGCCTGATAGGAACTAGAAGTGAAACTGGAAGTGCCTTAAAAAGCAGATCGTAGTATAAGGCAGAGTCAGGCTGAATTGAGCAGTGAGTCAGGTACAAATGTGTATGTTGTTCCCGTGGCAGATTTCCTGAGAAAGTCAACAGGTTTTCAGTTGACTAAGGACAGACCTGAGACTGAGGAAAATGAGAGAAGAGCAAAAGGAGGAGGCTGAGGCAGGTGCCTTAGGTTGCAGGTTTTGAAAGAAAATTTCTGAGCTTTTGAGGGAGCAAGCAGGGAGGTAAAGGTGGGATTCTGGTGCCATTTCCCCCCCCCCACAAGCTGTGTGGAGGCTGAGGCTACAGCATGGAAGTGGAGGGTACATACACTTGTAGGTGTTGGTAAAGGTATTCTGGAACAGAAAAGGTATATTTCCGAGGTTTGTTTTAAAATGGTGGTAACTGCCAGAGGGAAAGGGTGTGGGGGAAGGTGGAAAAGGGCAAAGGGGGGATAAATGGTGACAGAAAGAGACTTGACTTTGGGTGGTGAGCACACAATGCAGTATGGAGATAATGTCTTACAGAATTGTACACTTGAAACCTGTATAGTTTTATTAATCAATGTCACCCCAATAAATTCAGTTTAAATAAATAAATAAAATGATAGGTCCCCATTACAATATTAGCGATACAAAGGTTAGCTAGTTGTATATAATTTTATTATACCTGTGGTTAAAATTGAAATTCACTTATTTTAAAAGAAAAATGAGAACTTATGCTATAATACTGACAGATCTAAGAGCAATAAATTTCCAGGGTGGTTTAATGGTAGTTATATGCTATCTCTCAGGCACAAAAGATGACACTGGTAACATGCTCCGCCTAACTAAGGCATGCGGTGATGGTGTTTTTCCCACAGGAGTGATAGATTCAAATTCAGAGAGATTAAAAAACCACTGGTCTTTCTGCTAGCCTCCTCTCTTCCCTGCCCTAGAAACCACTCGTACATAACTGTGTGTGGATGGGTCTGGGTAATATGGATTGGGGTTAGTTTATGGCTCTGAGGTCGATTGTTGCTGTTCACACTTTACTTATGTATCACCTGGGGATCTTTTTAAAATGCAGATTTCTAGCAGCAGCACTGTTTCTGAGCTTTTGGTTCACCTCACTAGGGTGGGGCTTGATATTTTGTATTTTAAACAAATTCCTAGGTGATGGTAATGCAGTTGGGGTAGGGGGGCATATTTTGAGAGTCCCTGGGATACAGTATAAAATAACCCTGAGGAGAATCAAACCATCCATCTTGGCTTCTTGAGCATTATTTTATAACTGAGCTGAAGATGGTGAGAAAAAGTTTGCAGAAAGTAATAGAGTAATTAATGTTGTTCCTGTTAAGCAAATAATACTTCATAAAAAAATTCTGTCTTTATTGTGATAAGTATGTGTCTTTGTCTAGAAGAAAATCAACACCAAACCCCACGAAAATGATTATAATAAGGATGATTACTTCTGGAGAAAGATCCAGGATTATGGAGGGTGAGATTTTAGTTTTCTATGTAAAGTTTTAATTTTTAATGAAGAAATTTGATTTGTATTTATGTAATTAAATTTATAAAAAGGTAAAAGAAATCTGTGCCAGTTTTCTTCAGTATACTTCAGATCTGTTCTCCACCCCTCTCTAGCTGGCTCTCTGTCCCAGAGAAGGTGCTCCCAGGCCCTCTGACTTCTTGTGTTCAACCCTAAGAGGAGGTTGAAGGGAAGGAGAAGAAAGAGGTCAGAATATTTATCGCCCCTCCTCTCAGGGGAGCCTGAAGTTCTGTTACCTGGGTTCTGGTCATTTCTGTCTCCTGTCTTTTTAGGGGACCAGAGTGGTAGTTTCTCTTCCATCCCCTGCGGTATCTGTAGACTTTACCTCCTAATTTTGTAATTATTTCTTTTATAATAACCCCCCTTCAGATTATATTCTAATTTGAGTTTGCCATCTCTTTATTATTGGGACCCTGGCTGGTGGACTCTCATTCCTATTCCTCTCCATTATAATCCTGTAGTGACAGTACTGTTTTGGTATGGTGTATCCTGCCAGACATTTTCTCTATATAGAGTGGCTCTTAAATAAATGTATATATTTAACATACAAGGGATCATGTGTACTTGATAGTCTATACATTTTTTTGTAATACTATATTATGACCATCTTCTACATAAGTATAAGAGAGACACAGAGAGAGAAACATCCATCAGCTGCCTCCTGCATGCCCCTTACCGGGGATCAAACTCACAACCCAGCATGTGCCCTGACTGAGAATCAGACCAGCAACCTCTTGGCTCTTGGGACAGTGCCCAACCAACTGATCCCACCGAGCAAAGCTCTACCTCCTTCTTAATAGCAGTGCAGTATTCCGTTATATTCTATATGGACTTTCCATGATTTAACCAATTCCATATATATTTAACATGACATTTTAAATCATATACTGAATTTCCATTAGTACTTAGATCTGTTTCTGTACTCTGTTCTGTTCTATTGATCTGTGTATACTTTGGCACCAACATTACATGTTTTTACTTATTGTAGCTTTATGTAGATAAATGATTGGTAGGACAAATCCTTGTAGTTTTTTTCTGTTTTTTTTTTAACCCTCACCTGAGGATATTTTTTCCATTGCTTTTTCAGAGAGTGGAAGGGGGAGGGGGAGAGAGAGGGAGAGAGAGACATCAATGTGAGAGAGACACATTGATTGGTTACCTCCTGTTCACATGTTGACCGGGGTTCAGGATTGAGCCTGCAACCGAGGTACATGCCTGTAGCTGGAATCAAACCTGGGACCCTTCAGTCTGCAGGCCAACGCTCTAACCACTGAGCCAAACTGGCTAGGGCCTTGTAGTTTTTCTTATTTTGAAGAAAACTTGGCTTTTATTACTATTTCCCCCCTTCTAGATAAATTTTTATTTATTTTTAAAATTATTTTTATTTTAAAATGTTTTTCTTGATTTCAGAGAGTGGAAAGGAGAGGGAGAGAGAGATAAAAACATCATTGGTGAGAGAGTCATTGATCGGCTGTCTCCTGCACGCCCCCTACTGGGGATCTAGCCCACATGTGCCCTGATCAAGGAATTGAACTATGACCTGGTTCATAGGTTGATGCTCAACCACTAAACCATGCTGGCCAAGCTCTAGATACATTTTTAAAAAGTTTTTGTCAGGATTACAAAAAATCCCATTGATACACTGATTGGAATTGCATTAGATTTATTAAGCTGATTTCTTCACATTGAGTCTTTCTATGTATCAACATTTCTTTCTATTTAACTCTCTTTTTATGTGCTGTAGTATTTGCCAGAGTGAAGTTTTGTGATTTAATTCACATTTGTCAATTCAATAGTATTTTATATTCTTCTTGCTTTTGACAATGGGATTTTTTATTATTATACTTTTTGAGTTTTGCCAATGTTAGGAAAAGCTGTTGACTTTTATACATTTATTTACAAACTTATTTCCCAAGCTTTGTCATTTAAATAAATTTTTATAGATTTTTTTGTGGGTATTCCAATTGGACAACTCTATTATTGGCAAATTTTGCTAATTTAGACTCCTTTTCAGTCTTTTCCTCTGTTATTTTTTTCTTATTTCATCTGCTGTGACATTCAGGAAAATGTCATATACTCACCTTTAGTCTAATGCGGCTGCATCAGGTGCGCTTCGCTGTTCGTTGTGGGCTTGACTGTGGATCTGAAACCTAACAAGTTAAAGAAGTATTTTTATTTATTAAGCATTTTCTTAGAAAGGATAAGTTTGTCAAATGCCTTTAAACACGATTACCTACCCTTAGAGATTATTTCTCTTGACCGGTTTATGGGCTGAGTTATATTAATCAATTTTCAGTGTGGAATTATCCCAAAATTTCTGGAGAAAACCTCATAGCTGGATTGATTTGTTAGTATTAGGGCTTTATTATATATGCACAAGAGAGAAGACCTGTAATTTTACTCTTTTGCCATCCTTGATAGCAGGATTTTGGTATCATGGAAAAATCATCTTTTTGGGAGGAGGGGCAGTAATCATTTCTATTTTGTTTTTTAGAGTTTCCATTCAGTTTTCTTCATTTTTTTTGTCGGGGCGTGGGGGAGGAGGGAAGTAGTGAATTTTGGTGAGTTAGGTTTTTTTCATAGAAAATTAAATCCTTTTCCAACTTTAAAAAAATATGAATGAGTTCATTGTGTTCTTTTACTTTTTTTTTAATATGTCTTTCTTGATTACAGAGAGAGGAAGAGAGAGGGAAAAGGAGAGATAGAAATATCAATGATGAGAGAGAGTCATTGATTGGCTGCCTCCTACACACCCCCACTGGGGATCGAGCCCGCAACCCCGGCATGCACCCTGACCAGGAATAGAACCGCAGTCTCCTGGATCATACGTTGATGCTCAACCACTGAGCCACGCTGGCCGGGCTTATTCTTTTTAAAATTTTCTTTGTAAATATAATTTTATCAGCTTTCTTAATCTTAATCAGCTGTATTTTTAAAAAATATGTCTTTTTAATTGATTTTTAGGAGAGTAAGAGAGAGAAACATTGGCTGCCTCTGGCAAACACCCCAACCAGGGATTTGAGCCTGCAACCTGGGCATGTGCCGTGACTGGGAATCAAACCGTCTGTGCACAGGATGTCACTCAACCAACTGAGCCACACTGTGGACAGGGCTGTATATTTTGTTTTATTTGATTAGGTTAAGTTCTGTTTCTGCCTATTTTTTCATCTGTAAAATAGATATGATGAAGATGAGCTGATGTAAGCAATCAAATGATGGTTACTATAATTAAAAAAAAAAGATTGTCTTTTATTCTTGGATTTATTGTTTCTCTATTTTTGTATACTGATTCAGGAATTTCTTTTCTCATCTTTATTCTTTCTGTATACTTTAAATTAAAAAATTATATAATTATGTTCTCATTACAAAAATAGACATTGCAAAAAATTTAAACATCACAGAAATATATATCAGAGAAAAGAAAAGTTTTTTTATTTGAATTCTTAAGAGATCAGTGAGAACAGGTTGGTATGTATACTCATGTGGGTGTGTGCTTTTTTACTATGCACATACATATACGTGTGTATACGTTATAAAAAGTGGGACCATACTATACTATATACTGTTTTGAAACTTGAATTTTTCCACTCCATACCTTGGATCTCTTTCCAAGTCAGTATTTATAGATCTAGTTATTCTTTTTAAAAACTTTTCTTTGAAATATGATATATATATATAGAATCATGCACATCTTGTAAGTTTGCAGCTCACTGAATCATCACAGTGTAAACATACAATGTAACCAACAGTGAGATCAAGAAATATAATAGTACAAGTACCCCAGAAGCCTCCCATTGTTTCCCCTACCTCAGTCTTTTAAAAAATTTAATAGCTTTATTGGTATATAATTCATATTTAATGTAATTCACTCATATAAAGTGTGCAGTTCAATGACTTTTGGTATATTCTCAGTTGTGCAACCATCACAACTATCTAATTCCAGAGTCTTTTTATCACTCAAAAGCAGTCCTGTACCCATTGGTAGTCACTCATTTCCTCCCACCCCAACTCTAGGCAACAATGATTTAATTTCTGTCACTGCAGATTTACCCATCCTGGATCATTTATATAAGTAGAATCATATAATACAGTCTTTTATGACTGGCTTCTTTTAGCATAATGTTTTCGGGTTCATCTATGTCGTAACACATATTAGTACTTCATTCCTTTTTATCGTCAAATAATTTTCATTGTATGGATATACTGCATTTTATTTATCCACCCATCAATTAATGGACATTTGTGTTGCATCCACTGTTGGACTATTATAATAGTACATCCACTATTGGACTATTGTTATGAATAATGCTATGAACATTTGTGTACTCCATTTGCACTCCATTTTGCATGGACTTATGTTTTCATTTCTCTTAGATATACACACACAAGTGGCATTATTGAGGAGTTACCAAAGTGTTTTCCAAGGTGGTTGTACATTTTATTTTACATTTCTACCAGCAATATACGAGAGTCCTAATTTCTTCACATTCTCATTAATATTTGCTGTTACCTGTGTTTTTTATTATAGCCATCCTACTGGGTGTGCACTGGTAGTTAGTTCATTGTGGTTTTGATTTGCATTTCCCTAATGGCTAATGATATTGAGCCTATTTTCATGTTTTATTGGTCCATGTAGATTTTAAAAAGACTTTTAAAGTTTCTCTAATTGTCAGGAGCAGAGCTAAATAGTATCTTTTGTGTCCTCATAATATTTAGACAAACATTTGAGTACACCTATATTTCTTCACTTTCTTTACTTTTTTCTTTGTAAGTTTAATCTGGAGTTTTATTTATTTATGTTATTTTTATAGGTTACATATTTTCTTCTGAGGATGATTTTTTAAAAATGTCATGCAATTATGTAACCAGATTTATAAGAGTAATGTAGATTTATTTGTATTTTGAATTGTTTCGCTGTTGCCTTCCATTCTTAGCTAGATAAAAAATGTAAATCAGTTCATTGGATTCATTGGGAGAGTACTGCACTTACCAGGACATGTTTTCATAGATTCTGTATAGAAGTGTTACTGGTCCAAAGTCTGTGTGTCTGACGCCTTGAAAGGCCAAAATTCAAAACACCAGAGTATGATTGAGAAGGCACCAACCAAGAAGATAGGAGTCCTAGTAGTTCCTCAAATCCATCTTAAGAAAGTTCAGAGTTCAGGCTTCTTTTATGTCAAGGGAAGAGAAAATGGGAGGGGCTGTTTTTGTAAAATCTCAAGCCCCAAGCAGAATTCCTCTAATGATTAGCATGTCTAAAGCAGAAGCTATTATTAGTCTGAAGGCCATGGAAACAACATGGGCTTGAAATAGATGGAGTCAGAGACGCTGAGCATTTCACTATTACAGGAGTGCTTGAGTAGATGATCTATGTGACTGATAAACCTGACTCAAACATTTCAAAGGTATGATTAAAGTTTGAATTTCATCGACATAATCCATAGCTTTGTTTGCTTTTAACTCATCAGGAGTTTCCAGGTAATATTTTCAGTCAGTTATCCCTCTAGGGAGAAGAGCCTGAGGTAGGGCGTTTGCAGAGAAAGATGATGTAGTCTGTTTCTTGGTGATCAGAGAGATGAATAGGAAAACCAGATGGACAGACTGGGGAGCGTGGTTCCATCATTTGGGAGAATCACTTAATTCCAGAACAACGTACCTACTCGTCTTTGTTCAAATATAATAGGTACATATCTTCATTTATACCACTGTTCCCTCCATGACTTCTCTGAGTTATTAGAATAATTTTTGTTCAGTGTACTTTGCTTTACCCAAAAGGTAAACAGTTTGTATTGAAAACTGAATGGAAATATTCCTTGAGGAGCCTATAGGGAATGGCTCAGAGGATGATATTGTGAATTTTCCAAGGCCTAGGGGCTAGTACTCAATTTCATGGACCCAGAAACTGGTCTTTTCTTGCATGACTATGGGTGATCAGACTGTCACTGTCTGAAAAACAGAAGGCTGAATCCAAACTGAAAGTACCAGCTTAATAATTTGTAATGTGAAAGGGCCTTTTAAATGACTTAAACGTAACAAATAAATATGAGTGTCTGCTGCTTACCAGACTTACTTACTGGGTATACAATAGTAACAAAAACAGGTAAAACCTCTGTTCTTATGTAGTTTACATTCTGGTGACATGAGATAGACAATAACAAATATATAATATGTCATAAAGATGATAAATGCTAAGATAAATTGAGTAGGGTAAGGAAAGATAAGCAGAGAATGAAAGGAGTCAGTTTTATTTAAAACCATTGATCAGCCCGGCCAGTGGGGCTCAGCTGTTGAGTGTTAACCTGTGATCCAGGAGATCTTGGTTCAATTCCTGGTAAGGGCACATTCGCAGGTTTCAGGCTCTATAATCCCCTGTGGGGGCCATGCAGGAAGCAGCCAATTAATGACTCTGTCATCATTAATGTTTTTATCGCTCTCTCCCTCTCTCTTCCTTTCTCTGAAATCAGTAAAGATATATTTTAAAAAATAAAGTGAAATAAAACCATTGGTCAAAGAAGACCTCTTTGCTGTGGTGATGATTGAGCTGAGACCTGAAGGACTATGCAAGTACAGAAGCCCTGAGGCAGAAGTGTGCTTGCTGTGTTTAGGGAGCAGGAGGGAATTTGGAGTAGCCATAGAGAATATATTGGCAGGAAGTAGGGTGATGACCTTCTAGGTCATTATAAAGACTTCCTTTTGACTTTTGCTCTAGATGAAATTACTCAGTATCAGTAGAGAAGTGATGATACCCATTCCCACAGCAGGATCACTGTGACTGCTATACTGAGAATGGGCTGAAGAAGGATAAGGGTTGAAGTAAGAAAAGTGGTTATGAGGCTGTTTTAGTAGAGGAGGAGATGAGGTGAGAAGAAACACGCCAGAAGCCAAGTCAGAACAGGCTGCTTGGTGTAGTCAGTCCCCCATCAGCCCTCATCAGCTTGACCCTTTCTATTTCCTGAGACAACTACATCATCAATGACATTGAATGACCAAACCAAGGGACACTCAGATCACATCTCACTGCATGTCTCACCAGAATTCTCCATAGAATTTACCCTCTTTCTTGAATCCCTAACTCTTGGCTTTTGTAATCTCATAAAACTGGTTTTCCTCTCACTTATGTGTATATTTTTTGTTTGTTAGCCCTATCCCTCCAATCACAGGTTTGAGTTGCTCAGGGCTTGGCCTTGTACCTCTTTCTCTTTTCTGGGTTCTTTTCCTTGATATCATTTGTCCCCAAGGATTTTAAATATCATTTATATGCTGAGAATTCCCAATTTTATGTTTTACAGGGAGCTCATATTTATGTGTTGAAAATTAAAATGTTTATCCAGCCAAAACTGGGGATAACTCGGTCCCGTTCAAGTCCTCCCCCCCCCCCCCAATTTTTCCCATCAGATAATGACATCCAGTTGCTTAATCCCTGAACCTAGGAGTCATTGTTTGGCACCTGTGTTTTTCTCCCATACCCCTTTCCCCCATATCCTTCACCAAGTCCTTTTCAACTCAGCTCCAAAATGTATCTTGTATCTTTCCATTCCATTTCATTCCCTCCTAGCCATCTCATCTATCCCACTGAACTACCACTCTGTCCTTTCAACTGGTCCTCAAACTTCTCTGGCTTCCCTCTGGTTTTCTCTGCACAGCAATGAGAGCTTTTAAAAGAATGGGTCACATGACTACTTAAAACCATTCATTGGCTTCCCGTTGCACTTGAATTTACCAAGCTTTTCCTTTCCCTCTCATAAGCTGTTTTCGCTGCATAGGCTACTTACTGCCCTTTGAGTGCTCAGTTCCTACTCATCCATTAGCTCTCAGCTTTTCTGAGGCTTTTCTTGGCTACCCTGTCTAAAGGAAGTTCTATCTCTCTGCTTTCTTGTTGCACCCGGTTTTTCCCTTTGTAGCACTTCCACAATTCACAATTACTCATTCATGGATATACATATGTGGCCCAGACACTTGTCCCTCTAGGTCTGCAAAGACAGATGAGTCTATCCTTTGCCAGAAAAGTTTGGTCTTGGTTGTAACTGATCACAAAGAAAGTACATTCAGAAGAGGCTGCAAATAATTTTTCACTTTGTCTTGGGTGAGTTCCCAGAAGCTCATTCTCCTTTGATCTTTTTTTTTTTTTTTCTAACCCCTTCCCTTTCTATTCTGATAACCTTCCTTTTGCCCAAGACTGGGAAGATCTTTGACAGCTTATGTTGAAGCCTGGGTTGACTTGTTCCTGGCTCTATCCAGTAAGGTAGTTTTTAATCATCATATTCTTCAAAACTGAACATTTATTTAGAGGGCACACCAAGCCCTCTCTCTTATTTCTCCATCTCCCCTAATATAACTTTGATGTTATCCTAATGTACCTCCTCACAAAGAGATTGGCATTGGGAAGAACAGAGGGAATGAAAGGGACTGGGGTCCTCCTGTCCTGCCCTCCCTTTTATTTTTTATTTTTATTTTTAAAACATTTTATTGATTTCAGAGAGGAAGGGAGAGAAACATCAATGATGAGAGTCACTGATAGGCTGCCTCCTGCACACCCCCTGCTGGGGATCAAGCTCACAACCCGGGCATGTGCCCTGACTGGGAATCAAACTGCAATCTCCTGGATCCTAAGTCGATGCTCAACTGCTGAGCCACGCTGTCCTGGCCCTCCCTTTCTTTTAAATTGTCTTCTGTACTAGACTATAAGCAGCATGAGGCAATAATCTGTTTCCTGTGTTCATCATCACGATTTACCTGGCACATGTGCAGTGCCTGGCACTTAGTAACTGCTCAGTACATATGCACAGAATGGAATTGGAGCACAAGCAGGTAGCTCATCTGACAATTTCATCTAGGTGATGGCAGGGTATGAGCTTGATGGAAAATCTCTTCCTCCCAGCAGTAAATGCCTCTAGTATCCAGAATATTTGTTTGTATACTCCCTTCTACCCCCAACTGTCTCTGCGCTGGGTAGAGCTAGACGACCAAAGTTTGGGCTCAGAAACTTTTACATTGCTGATTTCCACCTTCAGGTGGCTCTTTGCTTCTTTATATGTGCTCATGTCACTGATTAGACTTGTTGCTTCTGCCAGACCAGTGTTCCTGGGCCTAGGAAAAGCCTGTTTTCTACCACTGTGTTTTGATTCACTTAACTCTCTGGATCAACCCAGTTCTTGGGGTGGGGAGTGGGGTGGTGTGCCAAAGGCACTTGCGCACGTGCGCGTGCACGCGCACACACACACACACACACACACACACTTGTCACTCCATTTATTCCAATATGTATGTGTATATAATAGCTTCACTAAACCAATTTAGATAAAAGTTCTTTTTATACCTGCTTCTGAATTTCCTTTTAGTTGCTTAACTTTGGATTAGGTTAATTTCTTCCTTCGTATGGTCACTTATGCTAGAGAAGTAAACAGTTTTGCAAACTGAGAACAACCTATTTTTAATACTTTACTACCTTTTTGTTTGCTAGACACCTATATGGAGTTGTGAAGAAGGTGCGTGGATAATTAACTCTGTGTGTTTATACTAAACAATTATGCTGTGCCTATAAATGGGAGAATTGGAATTTCTAGTATATTTATTGGTCATTACCGTTTTTAATCTTCAACAGCATCTTGTCAGTTGATCATGATTTTAAGAAAACACAAGAAATTTTTTCTAAAAATTAAAGTTGTGGTCTCTAATTGGAAGCACTGATTTGGACCTGAGGTTAGTTTTCATATATTAAGAGGTGTGGTTTTGGTGAATGGATTTAATTCTCTGCCTTTTAAGATCTAAAAAAAAAAGGGCTTTATATATATATGTGTGTGTGTGTGTGTGTGTGTGTGTGTGTAGCATTAAGCTCAGAATTTCCCCATAAGTGTCGGATATCAGTAGCCTAAAAATACATTGGTGTAAAACAGAGCATTTGTGCTGATGTTAGTTACCAATCGCTATGGAGAATCTTGTTCACATATTTCCTAAGTATTCCTTTCTCCATTTTCTTTTGGGAAAATGTTAAAATCAGTTAAAATTCATTGTTTGCATTGCACATGGTAGTAGAAGGTGAATATGAAAATAAAATTCCATAAACCTCTAAAGTGAACAGTATTTAGTGGTGGTGGGAGGAAAGGAGGATTTCTGTGTAAGCAACATACAGTGTTTTGAGTTAATGTGTTATGTGGTCTGTATATAATGGAGTATGTATGTGTACACACATACATATGTATACACACACACACTCCCTCCCCCCCCACCCCCCCATGCATCCAGGGTTTTAAATATAAAGGAATTCTTCTTTTTTTGGAAAACACTAAGGGGGTTTGTGGTCAAAGCTTATAAAGCCATGATAATGGGTTTATTCTCAAAACACTAAATCTCAAAGTACCAAAATGAGGGCAATCCCCCATCACTGATATTTGACAGAGAGGCTTCCTTTTGGACAAATAAAAAGAATTAATACCTTAACATAGGCTAATAAATTTAACCCTAAGAAATGGTAGTACTCAGATAAAGTAATTTCAAGGAGGGTTTTTGGTAGTTCATGGATGCTGAAGGCCCTTGATTTTATGGACTCTCCCATGTCTCTACCCCTTCCCCTGTCTTTTCAGAGTGTGGCCATGGAAGACAATCTTGCTTTCTTGCCTTTTTTCTTTTCTTTTTTTTTTAATCCTCAGCCAGGGATATGTTTATTGATGTTAGAGGAAGGGAGAGACAGAGAGAGAAACACACAGAAGAAATATTGATTGGTTGCTTCTCGTATGTGTCACACCTGGGACCAAACCCACAACCTGGATATATGCCCTGACCAGGAATTGAACCCGCAACCTTTCAGTGTAGATGACGCTCCAACCAACTGAGCCACACCGGCCAGGGTGCCTTCTTTTCCTTTTTTTCCCTTTTTTAAATGTCTTTATTGGTTTCAGAGAAAGAAAGGAAGAGGGAGGGAGAGAGAGAGAGAGAGAGAGAGAGAGAGAGAGAAACATCAATGATGAGAGAGTTGTCATTGATCCTTCCGTACACCCCTGACTGGGGATCGAGCCCGCAATCCAGGCATGTGCCCTGACCAGGAATTGAAACACCATCTCCCAGATCCTAGGTTGATGCTCAACTGCTGAGCCATGTCCGGCTGGGCGGTGTCTTCTTTTCTTAAAGCTCTCTGGTTAGGAGATGAAATGTGGAGATAAGTCGTTTGGAAGATATAGTGGACTTAGTGTATATATTGTGGACTTCTCTCCTAGTCTTGCAACCAGGGAACTTCTGGCCTCTCAGGATTATCATCCTATTGAGGTTCTGCGTTCCAGAAGGGTTGGTGTGTGTGAAGAGAGCAAGCCCATGACCTTTGTTGTTGAGCATGCTGCAGCCAGCAGTGAGCTGCCTTGCCTGAAAACTGTTTTACTAAAAGCAGTGATTCTGATCTGATAAAGCCATACATTTTCTCTCCTAACACATGCATGTATGCACATGCATGCAGAATTTTGTGTACAGTTTAGTGAGTTCACAGACCTCCTAAAAAGTCCATTGATCAATTTTTTAAAGACCTGTGGACTGCAATTTGAGAACCTGTGCCTTAAAGATTTACATCAACAAGGCTTATAAAATTTGTACATAAAAGCTTTCAAGTTATTCTGAACACAGACTTTTAAACTGTTTTAATAAATAATATCTACCCATTTTGCAGACTTTCAAAATCTCATGGTGTGAGTACAGCTCTATTGAAAGGATAGATGCATGTCCTTCTCTTATAGCTCAGTAAAAAAGAGTTAAAAATTATTAGATTAGTTGCCAGTTAAATGGTTTAAATTCAATGAGAGAATCTGATTAAAGCATATACTACTCTAAACCATTACCTGTTTGCTATGTGTGGTTCTGCAAGATAGTTTTATCATATATTTGGTTTAAATGCATTTAGTTCCTTTGAGTTTAGTGCCTCTATGCTCTGGAAGAAAGCCAGCACCTGTGATAAAGCTGGTCCTACCTAAACAAGTTTACCTAGCAGAAATCAGATTTCAGTGTGTTATTCCTGGAAGGACCAGTGTCTGTGAATTTAAAGAATTTGGGGAAATTTTGGCTTCTTTAATGGTTTTATCAGCTTGTCTCTTACTGTATGGTAATCTTGCAGAGAAAATAAGAATGTAAAAGATCCTGTAGAAATTCAGACTCTAATGAATAAAGCCAAAAGAGACCTGGGGATGATTCATTGACAGGTCCACATTGTCCAACTATGTTTGACCAAGTTTATCACTGAGTATCAAGAGAAGCCCAAGACCTAACCACCACCACCACCAGCAACTGTGAACCACCTTCAGCATCCATTCTGTGCTTGAAGGGGGCTCCCAACAGACCACGAGAGGCCTCTTGCATCAGCTTAAAATAATAGCCTCTTGCTCAACCTGCCCTGTAGGAAATGATAAATTGAGTGAGGTTTTCATTCTCCTGCAGCTATAGTGAAGAAGGATGGCTGTCTCTCCTTGGTTCAAGTGTTAGAATTAGGAGCTGGAGTTCACTCAGAATAATGCTGTGCATTATTGTGTCTCCTCTCCACCCTCCTTAGTAGCTCATCACCACTTGTATAGAGCGTCTCCAGACTTTGTTTCTTGTCCTTGACAGTAAACGGTATTGTCTCCCAAAAAAAAGGAAAGAAAAGAAAGAAATTTCATCCAGGTGGATATTCTATTCCCTATTAATGCTAGAAAAATTAAAAGTGACTGTACTAAGTTTTCTGTGATCTGGTCAAATGGCAACTTATGAAAGGAAAAAAAGGGTCAAGGAAAACAAGTGCAGCTTTAAACAGACTTATCTGCCCCTTAGCTTCTTTCTACTGGAGATAGTTGAACGTTCACTCCTTTGTATAATTGTGCTTACTATTAAAGAAACAAAACCTTCTTAATTGAGATAAAGTACAGTACTGCATTGCAGTTCCTCTGAATTTATTTCTGCATACATGTGAGAGTTGAATACTGATAAACTTGATTTTTCACATTTGTAACTAATGCGGTTTAGTTGGATACAACACATAGTTTCTGTTAACTAGCATATATATGTAATCTTGGGAATCTGACTTACAGGATTTAAAATTAACGTATAATTGGTACTTTTATTATGCATAAAGTATTTTCTCACGTTTTAAAAATACTTGAAGAAATACAGTATTTGTGCAGTACTGATGTATGAAGTGCAACAGTACTGATGTATGAAATGTTTTCTGGGGTTTAAAAATATGAAATCTAGCCCTGCCTGCGTGGCTCCGCGTTTGAGTATCGACCCAGAATCCAGGAGATAGCCCTTTGATTCCAGTCAGGGCACATGCCCGGGTAGTGGGCTCGATCCTCAGTAGGGGGCTTGCAGGACCCTCTCATCATTGATGTTTCTCTTTCTCTCTTTCCCTCTCCCTTCCTTTCTCTGAAATCAGTATATATATGTATTTTAAAAGAAATCTATACACAGTGTTTATAACATTGTAGGCACAATTTTAATACTTGTTCTGGAAAATTTCAAACATGTATAGATGTAGAGAAACTAGAAGAGTGAACCCCTGTGTACCCATCACCCAGGTTCAACAGTTACCACATTATGACAATTTTATTTCATCTGCATTTTCACTTATTTTCCCCATACCTACCTAGGATTATCTTTGAAACAATTCCCAATGTTGGGCAGCCATGACAGTCTGTTGCCACCTGATGGCAGCATATCATAATTTGAAAGTTCTTAAATCTCTTGAGAATATAATTAAAAATAAAGGTAGGTAAATGGGCAGTTAGTGCTTAATGGTTACAGGGTTTCTGCTTAGGGTAATGAAAAAGTTTTAGAAAATAGAGAGTGGTGATGGTTGCACAACTTTGTGAATATAATTAATGCCACTGAATTATACACTTAAAAATGGTTAAATTGTTAATTTTTCTGTGCTGTATATTTTACCAGAGTAAACAAAAAGGACAGTCTCATGACAGTATATGATAACATATAAATACATGCGGAGATTCAGTAGTATGGTTCTTATTTATTTATTTATTTACTTTGTAGTATAGTTCTTGTGAAAAGAACTAATATGTATTTTTCATACTATCTTTTTTGGGGAGAGGAAGACCTAGATCAGCCTTAAAGTCAGTGAGCTTCCAAAATTACTTTGAACAGCAAAACCATGGTAAATAAAACATCAAACTCCTTGTGTGTAGTGAGGGGTCTAGGAAACTTCCATCTAGTTTAGCAACCTCCCCTGCTTCCACCCAATTCTGGGGCCCCTAAATGTTTTAAACTATGGCATATCTCCGAGCAGCTCCTTTATACACCAAAAAGCCATTATTATTCAGTTATAGAAGAGATCCCGGTTATCAGTTGGGTGTTTTCATTGGTTTATCAGATCAGGTCTGCTTGAGTCTGAGGTAATCACATACTCAGCACTTCTTGTGCTAGGGGGAGGGTGTAGGCACTTCCTAGAGAGGATTGTAAATTATGAGAAAACGTGCGTAGTGTTCTGAGTTCAAAGCTGAAAGGGATCTTAGGTTATTTAGTCTTTTTAGAGATGTGAAAACAGTTCCAGAGAGATGGGTCGAACAGTGCCGCACAGCTAGTGAGTGAGTGGTAGAGCTGTGCACTTGGTACTATAGCACCACTACTTTATAGCAAAGGTCTATCAAAAATGAAAATGGCTGTCAGCATATGTCTAGGGACAGGAAGAGTATTCATTCTGCTTTTTTCTGTCTCATGTTCTTTTACCTGATAATTGTGATGTTCAATTATTACAACTAACATTTGGAAAATTCAACCAACTAGAATATGCTGTTCTGAGAAGTCTGCTTAAGAAGGTTTTGCTATATTTGGTCATTTCAGTTTGCATTTGCATAGTATAATACTTTGATATGGTCTATTACAATGAACACAAACATAGTAGTTGGCAGGGAGATGGTTTGGGGTAGTAGGTCACTGACTTTGGCTTTAAGACCTATTCTGCCCATGCTCTGCCATTAACTTTCTGTATGTCCCAGGGCAAGTCGCTTCCTCTCAGTGGGCCTGTTTTATGCTCAATGTAAACTGGTAGAGATAGATTTGATGAGTTTTAAGGGCTCCTTTCAGAGCTGTTGAGCTGTATTATATGTAGGCTTCAGTATTGCAGTGAAGAATCACCCTCTTCCACGCTTTTAAGTATAAAGAACTCACCAGGTAGAAGCTGCTGCTCTTGGTTGTCCGTGACGGTAGTTATGCACACAGTGAAAACAAACCCAATTATGAAGTTCACATGAGTGAATTTTTATTTAGGTCTCTTAATACAGTTAATACATATTTTGAGTGTTGAAATCTCAAGCTTCCTCTTGGCCTGGGTCCTATGGTCATTGGATTTGAAAACAAAATAGAAAGCAAATGGTTGTTGGCAAGACCACTTCCTTTCTGTGTTTATATTTCTGTTACTTATTCAGTAGTTATTTTGAATACTAAGTATGGTAAGAGGGCTCAAGAATTCAGAGTCTGTAAAAAACTTTCATTTTCTTTGCTTCTTTGGAGCCTTATTCCTTCCCTTATTTATTTTAGCAGGTCATTTGTACTGAATATTTACTAGCTTCACATGCCAAATACCCACACATCTAGGGCTTGAGGAGGGTAGCTATTTGCTGTTAATTTGGAATCCTTCAGAGATAGCAGAGTATTAGAAATTTGTCTTCTGAATTCATAATGAATCATCTCTTTCCATCTACTAAATGCGCAGTGAGCACTGGGCTGGGCTTGGTATATCAACATGTGTAAGTTATGGCTTCTGCTCTGAAGCAGCTCTTGGTCTAGAAGGAGAAGCAAAGCATTGTGTGATGTGACGTGTTACGCAGAGGGCTATGGTAGCACAGAGGAAGAGTGTCTAAATCATGCTGTTAGTCACAGTGATGAGACTCTGGAGTCAAAATTTCTAGCCAGACTCAATCACAGGAGCTTAATCAGTCTAACTTGATGTGTATTTAAACTTAATATTAACAGTCAGTTTTTAGATTTCATTTTTATTTTAATACAAAGAAACAGTTTCCAAAACATTTTCTTATCTCAGGTTTTCTTTCCATTAATCACAGGGGAGAAAAAAAGCATTTCATATGAACTGTTGTATATATTCATATTGTCCTCAATTTTTAGAGATTGTTGGGCAAATCCTCACTGTGTATATGAATCCTTTATATTAATCCCTTGCCCTTTTACTCCAGAAACAGAAAATAACCCTCCATGTGATAAAAATCTGCAACATTGCCAGAGTCTGTACTAGAAGGGCCAAAAGTTCTGCCTGGAGGTGGTTAGCATAGTGAGGGCTTTGGGAGAGCTAATCCACAAACTCTCAACATGAGCAGAGGTCCAGTCATGCATATGGACCACACAGAACTGCATGAGAGTTTTTAGTGCACCACAAAGCTTGGTAGGCTTTCCTGTGCAAGAGCCAGAACTTTGGGAGAAAGTGAAGGAAAACAAAAACTAGATTAGAGCAGAATGAGTGTGGGAGGACTAGACAATTCAAGTCCTTTATGTTGCACTGTGTGGACTGGTTCTCGTGTTCCACCTCAGGGTGAAGTGTTTCAAGCCTGGATAAGACTTGGAATGGAGAAGAATTTTAGTACATCTTTTCCTAGGCTGTCATTTCAGGTGACATGTTGAAGTTTTGAGTTGTTTTTGTAAAGGAAAGTGTTCACTGGTGATTTGTTGTTTTTGACACTCCTTGGAATCAGCTGACACTCTGAAGTTCTAAGTTGGAAACCTGCATTAAAGAGTTGTAGCCTGACTTTCAGAGAGCCACATGCCTTCTTGCTTAAGGAAAGTCTTTCACCAGCAAGTTCTCTCTCCCACTCCCTCTCCAGGTCCTTCTGGTCTATGGTTCGACTCCCTTGTTTTAGCATGGACTGGCTGCTTACACTGCCTCTCATCCCAACTCCATAATTTATTTGTAAGCATCTCTATACCAGTGTTGTAGGTTCCATTGCTTTTATACACATGACAACCAGTTATACAGTCTCAAATTGTGTGCAAGCTCTGACAAAGGATTTTTTAATTTGTAAACTATTAATATGAAAAAGAATGGAACAAATAATGTCTGTTTAATTATGCAATTAACAAATAACCATTATTAAAAAGAAAAAAATTATGTGAAAACATACTGTCTCAAAATTCAGGACACATGGCCATGAAACCTACTTCTTATAAGAAGTTTATTGTCTGTTTCCCTGACCGTATTCAATTTCTCTACCATGTTCACATTTTCTCAGAAAGCATTTCATGATTAACTTCTTCCCACCTGGATTTTTTCTGTTCTTTGTTTCTAGTATTTTGTATTTCATGTTGATAAGCTGTCTTTAAGTGTTACTAAGTCATATCATTTGTGAGTACTCCCTCTATTATTTTAGGGTGGAAGTATCATGTTATAATATCCTGTCCTGTGATAAGAAAGAGCGGGCACCATGTGTCCTGGATTGGCCAGTGTAGCCTAGGAAATTTGAGTCTTTGTGGTCTATGCAGAATTTTCTGGGTTCTGGGGGATAATGGGTTAACTAGAGTATAGCATAAATGGTCTCCAGAGATAGCTGTGAAGAGAGAGAGGAGAATGGTCCTTAAAGCTGCAGTATGAAATTCTGCTTAATTTTCAGTTTTGTAAAGAGTACTAACAGCCATAGGGTGGGGGAAAAAATTCAGATTTCCCCCCTAAACATTTTTTCTTCTAAAAAGCTGAACTATAGTTGTATTTGTAAAGCCAGGGCCTGTCTGATTTTAACCAGGGAATATATAGGTAATTTTGTTAGTTTACAATATTTTCTCACCTACAGGTTCCCCCGGTTCTTAGAAATAGTAGTTTAAGTATTTTGCTACGAAAAAGCTGCCTGCTTACTGTCCCTTCTAGTCCTGTATTCCATCAGTGAATTTCTAGTGAATCATTCTTTGGACACTTTCCAGTCTTGATTTTTAGTTGAACTTCCTGTTTATCACTATGTATTTAGCTACCACAGTGAACTCTTCTGCCTTCATAATTCGCTATCTTTTTGTGTATTGCTTTTCAGGTACTTCGGTTGCTTTGCTTTTATTCATGTCTCAAATCATGATTGGCAAACTGGCAATCTGTGTATCAAATCTGGTTTGCTGACATATATGTATATATATATTTAAATATATCTTTATTGATTTTAGAGAGAGGAAGGGAGAGGGAGGGAGGGAGATAGAAACATCAGTGATGAGAGTCATTGATCAGCTTCCTCCTGCACACCCCCTACTGGGGATCGAGCCCGCAACCCGGGCATGTGCCCCAACTGGGAATCGAACTTCAGTCTCCTGGATCCTAGGTCGATGCTCAACCGCTGAGCCACGCTGGGTGGGCTGTTTTTACTTTTTAATGTAAATATGTAGCAACATTGGCAGTTTTCTTATTCTTGCAACTTTAATATCTTTGTTTTATCACCTTTGTGTAAAAAACCTGTCTTTGAGTTTTATACCATGCTTCCCTTTGCCCCTCTGTTTGTGGTCATCTTCTAAAACCTCCAGCACAGACCTTTTCCTCCTCCTGCTTCCCTCAGTGTACGGGAGATTGTGTCATCTGGTCCACAGTGTTGCTGTCCTCATTCTTAAGTGTTGCCACCACTATGATTGTGGATAAGCCATTTAATATTCCACCCTGTAGGAGCTTAAAATCTACTTGGAGATAACAAACAGTAAATAAAAACAGTAAAAGGCTTAAAAATAACATTTTAAGTAATCCATAGAAGAAGTGGCATAGGCCTATGTTTGAGAAATTGTTAATCAGATTATATAAGGAGTTATTTGAAGGGTGGTAAGTTCTTTTACCCTGGATTCCTGTTTCTATGTGGAGGGACATCATTTCATGTAATTAATTCCCTTGGTCTCTCTGTACCAGTGGAGGAATGACCTAGCTCTCAGTCCTTGTTCTCTTTCCCTTTCCTGGGGAGCCAGCCACCTGTAGCCTGTCTCTTGTTTTTCCAGAAACAGACCTTCATGTGGGGAGACATGTGGTTTTCCAACTGTGACTGTGATTGTGTGGGTGAACTGGCTCAGTTCTGGGGTGCAGTTTTAAGAAGCCCATTGTTGCTGTGCCTTTAAGTTACATTTTAAAAATATGGGCTTTATCTATAATAAAGCCTGCAGTTTAATCTCCATCTATTTGACTTTTTTGTCTTCTCTATTATTCCAAATGTGGGTGGATAGGTAGATGGGAAGAAAGGATTTTCTTTAATCTCCTAAATCCCGATAGTAAACATTGCTAAAAAGTACATGAGGAGGTGATCCTTTTTAGCTTTTTTCAGGTTTGAATTGGGTATTGAGAGAATGGCAGGTAGGATTTTAAAGGTGTGTTGACTTGGGAAAATCTAGGCAGATAAAGGTGAGTTTAAAGAACAAAGTTTATAGGTGGTTTGAGCAAAGGCTTTGGTAAGATGTTGGTAGTAATGAAACTAGGAGGACTGGCTAGGGCCCTGGCCGGGTGGCTTGTTTGTAGTTTTGTCCCATATACCATAAGGTTTTGGGTTTGATTCCCCGTCAGGGCACATACCTAGGTTTTGGGCTTGATCCCTGGTGCATATGGGAGGCAACTGATTGATGTTTCTCATGTTGATGTTTCTCTCCCTCCCCCTTCCTCTCTTCCTGAAATCAATAAAAACATGTCCTTGCATGCAGATTTTTAAAAAATCTGCTAATAAAAGTTAAAAAAAAAAAAAAAGACTGTCCAGGGTAGATTGTATATGGTTTTGCATGCCTGATTGACAAATTTGACTTTTTTTATCTTGTAAGTAGCAGACAGCAATTGATGGTTCCTATGTAGGAAAATGACAATGTTAAGGTGATGAATTAGGAAAGAGTTATGAATTGATGTTTTAATATAGTAAATACCTAAAAGAATATTATCATTAATGTCTAAAAATAAGTCTGCTTGTGGGATTTTCTAAGAACAGGCTAACATTCAGTGGTAACTAATAGGCTAAATCTAATGTTCATTGTATATCAGTTTGGATGTGTAAATGATTTAATATTGCTAGGAGCCCTGGCCAGGTGGCTCAGTTGGTTAGAGCATCATCCCAATATGCGAACGTTAAGGGTCTGATCCCTGGTCAGGGCGCATACGAGAAGCAACCAATGAATGCATGAATAAGTGGAACAACAAACTGATGTTTCTCTTTCTCTCTACCCCCTTCCTCTCTCCCTCCTTCCCTCTCCTTCCTCCTCTCCCTCTCTAAAATCAATTTTTAAAAAAAGTGATATGCTAGGAAATAATCTTTCTTGAAAGTAGTCATTCCTTAAGTAGCTGTGATTTCTTTGAACAGAAGGCCACTTCGCAGGCTAATTTAGATGGACTTGAAGTCATCTTTAAGCAGAATATTAACTTCCCAAAGCAAGGCTTTTTGAAGGAGGTGTACAAGTTTTTTATTGAAGAGTGTTTATGAATGTGTTAGCCCTTCTAAAGTGTCTGGTAAAATTAAGTGATCAGAAAAATAGTTTTGGAATCCATCCTAGTGATGTAATTCAATATTAAGAAATATTTGGCAGAGTAATTTAGTAACCTCGAACAGGTAAAAAGCCTGCAAAATGAAATTACATAAATGATATCTTTACTTACCACCTGACATTCATAGAGAGGTTGGCTGTATTGCATATAGATGGCTGAGGCACAGTAGGTGTGCCTGTCAGCATGGGCAAAGACCATTAAAAAAGAAAAAAAAAAGTCTTTATTGATTTCAGAGAGAGGAAGGGAGAAGGAGAGAAAGAGATAGAAACATCAGTAATGAGAGAGTCATTGATTGGCTGCCTCCTGCACACCCTGTATTGGGGATCGGGCCACAACCTGGGCATGTGCTCTGACCGGTAATCGAACCTCAATCTCCTGGATCATAGGTCGATGCTCAACTGCTGAGCCACGCTGGCCAGGACAAAGACCATTTTATAGCCTTAGCCATACAGTTCAAAATAGAGAAGGGAGCTCTTCTTACATTGTCCTTTTTCTTTCTCATCATTTCTCCTACCACCTTCTCCCCTGTCCACACCAGCACTCTGTTCCTTCACCCCTTGCCTCTATTGTGGTTAAAGCAGCCATACCCAGCTTTGCCTCTGCTGTGTTAGATCGGCTGGCAGATGGAACCAAAAATAAGTCTGCTTGTGGGATTTTCAAGACTGTCACACCCTGAGCTACTTTAGAGGGGGAAAAAAAGTTTTGGATAGGAAGGTTAAATCAGTATCTGGTGTTATATTAAGTGCTTTGTGAGTAATTTTCATTTTAATTATACAAGTAATACCTTTTTGTTATTAGTTTTAAATTATGCACATAGTGCTTTATTTATAGAGGATGCAAACAGTACAAAATATATAAACACACCCTCAGTGCCATTGTTCTTTTCAAGGATAATTACTGTTAATAACAGATTTCCGGATAAACTGGACTTTATTATATTTATTTATTGTTCTGCAACTTGTTTTTTTTCACTTAACAATGTACCTTGGTAGCCTTTCCATGTCAGTAGCTTTCAGGAGGGCTGTATAATACGTAGATCAGAGGAAGGAATAATGATTTATTTAACCACTTTCCTACTGATGGATACTGATAAGACTTTCCCAGTTACAGAGTATGCCAGACAAGTTTTGGAGTTACGGAAAAAGGAGGTTGATACTGTTAACTGTTTCTATTGCCATATTATAAGAATAAACACTTATTAACCCCTTTTGTGCCAAACACAGTGCTAAATTCTTTACACACATCATATAAACTTTGCAACAACTTGTGTCAGATGTTACATCTCTTCCTATGTAAGCAAAAATTTAGGGCTCACATGCCTGTGGTCTCACAGCTCATGAATGGAAGAACAAGGATTAAAACCCATGCCTGTCTCATGGCAAAGTCTCGTTTCTTTCCCATGTTATATTTCTAGGTCTAAATATATTATTAGCAAGTAAATGTTTTTTTCTGCCAGTGATGTTATTAAAATAAGTTTGAATATGATTTTTGTCCTATGAAAATGCACTCCTTGTTGATTTGTATTCTGTGGTCATTGTTCTGTCCTGTCCACCACCACCCCTTTCTTTTTGTGGATAGCTGTATTCTGCATAGATTTGAAATTTGGCACTATGAAGTGGCCCCTCTGGCTCATTTTACCTCCATTTCTTTTAGGTTTTGGGTTAGAGAGTATTTGATATAAATGGCTGTGTAGCGGTATTCAAGGCTGAAATTTCTAATAATAACTCTTAAGCTTCTAATGACCGTGTTGTAAAACTTCTTACTTCGTATGTTGCTTTGCCTTCCCCAAGGCCTGTGACACTCCACGGTAGCAGGAGAAAGAGAGGACATCTCTACCCAAGCAGGGGAAGATTTTTTCTTTCACTTGGGAATGGCATTTACACTAACCCCGCCCTCCTATCTCTTTGGCTTTGTGGAAGTAAACATATCCTAGAATGAGTGTGCTTTCCTACTTCCCGGCCTTTTGCTCAGCTCAGTGAGATCTCTACTCTGGACTGAACCTCTTCTTGAATGTCCTAAAACTCTTCCTGTTTTAAGTGTGTATTGGGATAGGTGAGAAGGAAGGAATCTTGAATATTTTAGAGTAGTGAATTTTAACATTTTGGGAATCCTGGACTACTTTGGGATCACTAAAGGAGTAAATATAGATAGAAAAGAGAAATCTGAGGGTTGAGCCTGTAGAATCGGGTGGGGAACACTGGTCTGGCCCTGCCAAGGCAACTGCAGGCGAGACTCAAAATTCAGTAAATCTAGGAGCTTTTGTCATAGCTAATTTTTAAGTTGATAATTTTGTACGGCCCGCAAATGATGTTATAAATATCCACATGGCCCTTGGCAGAAAAAAGGTTCCCCACCCCTGCTAGATACTGGGGATATGAGGAGAATCCTGCAAAATAGGACTGAGAAGTTGCAGTCAGTGATGTAGGAAGTTTCCGAATTAAAGGGTTTCAGGAAGGTGAGTGGAGTCACCTGGGTCACATGCTGCCATAGACCAAGAAAGATGAGGGTTCAGGATTAACTGTTGTGTTTTGCAGTGTGATGGTCTCTGGGAACATGACAAATAGTGACTCAGCTTTACATCACTGCTTTGCCCCTCTGGACCAAAAACACTCACTGATATTCTTGGCAGTTGCTCTGTTTCAGGCGTGACCTCTTTGTGTTTCCTAGTTTTAAACTTTGGGCTCTATATCCTGACTTTAGTTCTCACTTCTGTTCTCTTCCCTCCATTCCACACATTTTCCTGACTCTTCCCAGGGTGTCGTCTCTTTTCCCTTACAATGCTTCCAATCTAGTTTGTTCTTTGGTCCCAGCATCTTCTGCTTCCTAAACTGGGTTTATAACCATTTTTGGTGTATATCGGGGACTCCTTTGGTACTCAGATGAAGCTTATAGACTAGACCCCTTTCCAGGAGAACATTTTTAATTGCATAAAATAAAATACATGAGATTACAAAGGAAACCAGTTATACTGGAGTGTAGTTTTCAAACTTAAAAACTAATTTGTGATAAAAATATACTTGCATCTTTATTAATGCATTAAATAAAACATTCTAGCAGTGGGCCTAATAGTTATTGTAAACTCATAGTAGTGGCAAGTGTGAGTGATATTTCAGTGTACCTACAGCAACTGTATTATAATATATGGGTTTTATTAGTGACAAAGCCACAGGCACTGTCAATACTAATGTGGTTTGTTGCTGTATTCATAATGGAGTGAATTTTTGCATTTCAGTTTCAAGTTAATGAGAATAAAGGTACAATTTTATTCCCGTGTAAGTCTTGGGTCCCAGGGTAAGAACCTAGAGTGAGATCTGTAATACTGGTGTGAACAGATGATTGAACAGGCCACCAGCTGGAAAAACAGGCCTTGTTTGCATGGAAGCATACTTCCACTTTTACCCCCTGGCACCTACCAGGCATCATTTGCATGGGGAGGGGAGAGGATTCAGACATGAACTTTATGCCTTGAGTAGAGGGCTCAATTAGGTTCTTGAGCAGGCATAATAACTTCATAAAATGTATTTGAAAAAAAATCGGAACGCTTGTAAACACTGTCATTTAATGTAATATGTTTGGCTGTTCTGTTCTCTACTAGATTCAAGTTTCAAAAATTGGCCCCTTTGTTCTAGTATACAAGGTACTTCATTCTCTGATTAGTTTATCCAAACTGCCTTAAAATCTGTATTTTATTCTTCAGAAGTTCAGTTTGAGCTCTCTGTTTACATCCTTTGTCCTGTGGGGCAGGGACTGCTGGAGAGGGAGGCTGGTGCTTGTGTGCATTCATTCACTTCTAGGATGCTTCTGCATTGTTTTCCAGCAAATGGCCCTTCCCTTAGTGGCAAAGGAGTGAGTTCTGATATTCCGCATAAAAGGGCAAAGAGAAACCCTGCTCATTTTTACATTGGGTTTTTATGTTTCTTACTATTGAGGCTTTTGTGTTTTTTAAAAAAAAATTTTATTGATTTGAGTGACAGAGAGGAACATACATGTGGATTGAACCTGCAACCTGGGCATGTGCCTTGACCAGGAATTGAGCCGCCACCCTTTTGTGTATGGGACGACATTCCAACCAACTGAGCTACACCAGCCAGGACTTACTGTTGAGTATTAAGAGTTCTTTGAAGCCCGGCTGGGCGTGGCTCAGCGGTTGAGCATCTACCTAGGATCCAGGCGATCGATCGGGGTTCGATTCCCAGTCAGGGCACATGCCCGGGTTGCAGGCTCGATTCCCAGTGGGGGGTGTGTGCAGGAGGCAGCCGATCAATGACTCTCTCATCATCGATGTTTCTATCTCTCTCTCTCCCTCTCCTTTCCTCTCTCTCTGAAATCAATAAAGATATCTTTAGGAAAAAAAAGTTCTTTGAATACTTACAGATGCCAGTCCTTTATCAGATATGCATTTTGCAAATATTTTCTATTGGTCTGTGGCTTTGTCTTTTCATTCTCTTAACAGTGTCTTTCACAGAGCAGAAGTTTTAAATTTTAATGAAGTCCATCTTACCAATTTTTTTTCTTTTATGAATTATGCTTTTTGTGTTGCATCTAAAAACTCATTGTTAAGCTCAAGGTCATTTAGATTTCTTCTGTGTTATCTTCAAGAAGTTTTGTAGTTTTGTGTTGTACATTTAGGTCTATGACCTATTTTAAGTTAATTCTTGTGAAAGGTGTAAGGTCAGTGTTTAGGTTCTTCCTTTTTTTTGTATGTGGATGTCTTTTCATTTATTTTTAATACTCTCAGAAGAGGTTTTTAAGTTGCTAAATAATGTATGTTATCATCTTTCTAGCTCTCATGGAGTCTAAGTTTTTAGCGATGGTCCCAAGTAATGTTCTTTCCCACAGTCATTAGATGGTATTATGTGAACTGTTTCCAGCACAATTTCATCTTTCTTAAACTGTGTCCATTAGAAACACACATGACATGATATGATATGTTAAATACAAGGGTTGCGTGTAAGAATAAAATAATGTCTGTTTTGGTAGCTGTTGGTAGGTCTCTAATGCATACTTATAACCATCAATTCTTATGGTTCTTTTCCCCAGTATAACTTTAGTATTAAATAATACTAGATTAATAGGAGACTGAAAGTATAATTTTTACTAACTCCTTGAAACACATCTACCATATTTTTGACACAATAGTTTATGCTGTGATTTGATTTGTCCTACTATCCCAGAAGATTTTAATATTTGGGGAATTTTTATATATTCTTTATTCTAAATCATGTTTTTGGAATATGTTAAATGATCTTAACTAATACCAGTACCAGAGGGAACTCTGTGATTTTTATTATTCTTATCCATAATTGTACCTTTTTGGCAACTGTACCTCCTCCCCCCATTCGTCCTTCCCAGAATTGTTATCCAGTGACAAAAACTTGCTAAGCTTATCAAGAAGTTTATTTCTGAAACATAGAAATTGATAATAAATGTTAACAAATGTTTTTTCAGCATCTTTTGATGTGATGAAACTTTTTAAAAAATATCTTTTTATTGATTTCAGAGAGAAGAAGGGAGAGAGAGAGAAAAAAACATCAGTGATGAGAGAGAATCATTAATCGGCTGCCTCCTGCACCCTCCCCCCACTGGGGGTCGAGCCCAAAACCCAGGCATGTGCCCTGACCGGGAATCGAACCTCTATCTCTTGGATCATAGGTGAATGCTCAACTGCTGAGCCATGCTGGCTGGGCATGATCAAACTTTTTAAAGTTGTTCCCCCCCCCCAATACTTTGTTGATAAATTTTCTTCTATTGAATCAGATTAAGGAATCAGGCTTTCCTTAGATAAATATGAGTAGATTATGGTGACACTTTAATACATATGTTGTCACTATGCTGTATATACTTTATGCTGCAGTTTTTATAGTATTTTTATTCTTGTGTTTGAATGAGATTAATTTGTTTTCTTATTTTAATCCTTTTTATATTTTATAATCAATGTCATGTAAAGTGAGTTGGGAGACAACATTTTATACTGGGTAGGTGAGAAATAGTCACCGTCACTGGGATTATTATATCTGTACATTTAAAGAAATTAACTGGTAAGCCTATTTAGTAAGGAGTTTTTATCCTTTGAAGTTTAAAAAATAATTTTCCCATTTTCTCTGCTATTGCCAATTTAATTATTTTCTCATTTTCTTTTTATGAATGCATGAATAATACTTGATAGAAATCAACCTTTAAACAAGTCTAAAAGTAATTTCAATAAGTGTGAAATAAAAATTTTTAATATTTAGAAGAAAGGTGTCAAAGTTTAGTTGGCAGCATTCTTTCTCATTGGCATATGGAATAATTGGACATCTGATTTGATGGCATCATAAATTTTACAAAATATGGTATTTGTCAATGTAATGTCCACAGGGGTAGCAGTAGGATGCCCTTTGGTTCATCTAAACATTTACACATTCAGACTGGTAAAAACAGCGTAGACCTCACTGGGCACCAGTTGTTTCAGAAGGGTACAGGATAGAAACTGGAACTTGTCAGTAAGACAGTTGATTTTTGAGCCACCATTTTTCTGTATGGTATGAAGTAGGAACCAAAACTTTTTTCAAATGACTCATCAGTTCCAATCATTTATTGAATAATCATTTGTTTTCCTGTTGGCTAGAAATGTCACTGTTATCATAGAGCAGTTATTAAGAGATAGTTCTTTAAATTAACAAATGGTTGGGTATGTCAAAAGTGTATACTTTTAGAGTAATAAAACCTATTTATAATCATGATTTCATATTGTATTATTTATATGCTGAGAATTTATAGGGTCAGGTTTTTCCCCTCTAAATATGTATAGTCGGAAAAGGAGTATACTTTTTTCTAAAAAGGAGTTTGCCTTATTGAGGGCTGTTGTGCTTATTTAGGTGGACTGACTTTGAAAGCTAACCACTCAGTATAGCAGAAGGTGGTGAATTAGGGTTTGAATAACAGGGTTTTAGTCTTAGACCTGCCACCTCACTGACTGCTACTTTGTGCAAGTCAACCTTTCTGTATTTTGTTCTGCTGAATTAAACCACTAATAATCCTTGTCCTGCCTACTTTTGAGTATTGTTGAGGATTAGATGGGATAATGGATTTAAAAGCACTTTTAATTGGGAAAGCAGTTTAAATGTAAGGAATTATTGCATCTTAACTTTTCCTCCCTTTCTCTTGTAGGTAGTGTTGGTGCTTCTTTTCAGTGCCAGTCCATCCATCACGACCACATTTGTCATGATGACAGTGACAAGGTGAGGTCCGTGTTGATGTTTACCATGGTGAAAATGCATGCTGCCCTTATATGCTGGATCCACTTGATTAACACTGGACATAGGGCCAGGAGAGTTTTGAGATACAGAGGGCTTTGCTAGTTTGTGTGTCAGATTATTAAACGGCTTCAGAAAACTTGAGGATGTGGGCTGGACTCTTAATAAACCCTCCATATCCTTACCCCCATCCCTGTCCCTGTCCCTGTCCCTGTCCCTCTGCTTCCTCTTTTCTTGCACAGCCTGAATGGATTCCCTTAATATATGAACAAGTGCTCCAAAGCTGATAACTTTCTCAGCAATTTGTGTCTGTTTCCAATTTGAAATGTCTTAGACATTCCAATTAGGTTCATTTTCATAGGTGGTTGTGTTAGGTTATGATTTCTTCTCATGCTTACTTTTTTTTGGGGGGGGGGAGGGGGGACACTGTTTCCAAAGCCCAGTTTAAATGTTGAGGATTGAGAATAGAACCTGTCAAATTCATGCAAAACAAACAAGCAAACAAAAACCTAATGGTTTTTGTTTCATTTTGGTGTTTTGCTTCTGTTTTTTTTATTTCTAAGAAACTTGGTCTTTGGGGGCTTTCCAGTACTCATCGGCACCCTTCATGGCCTAGCCCTTGCAGTAGATACTAATGTAGGCTTAGTGTTTGTAACATCTGGCTGCTGCTGTTGGATGGGCTTAAATTTAGTCTTTTCCATCATCACTTTCTAGTGGCTTCCTTCCCATTTCCTGTGTCTCATATGCAGGAATGTATCACTCCCTTGATAGTTTCCCCAGGCAGACCAATCCAGGTGATCTTTTTCTCTGCTGTTTTAGCAAGATCCTCCTCCCTCATCCTGTTGGAGCTCAATCAAGAAGCTGGTTGATCATCGGGATTTTCCAAATAGCTTTCTTCGTTCTGTGTGTTGATCTCTCTATCTTTGTGAGCTTTGCTCAGACATTTCATTCTGTTTACAAAGAGAATAGTATGGTTGTAGCATTCCAGAGTCTCTTATTATTACAGTAATCCAGAGACATGAGTTTAACTTTAACTTCTTTTACAAGCAAGCCAGTGAAAGGAACTTCTAGACTATGTATATAGTTGGCTCCGTAAACTTCAGTATACCACAGAGTTTAGAAATAAGCATTTGCAAATAAGACTGATGGTAGAGGGAAAAGGCAAAATCACAGTAATATCACAATTTTGGGGGGTTAAATTTTCTTTCCCCTATTAAGTATAATAGGCCTCTATCCATTTGTTTATTTACAGTGGGAAAGCCAAATTCTGTCTCCTGGTTTTTAGAGTCTGGAGATGAGATTTCTGTCCACCACTGCCAGATACTTTCTACTTTGAAAAAAAAAAAAAAAAAAAAAAGGTTTTCCTCCTAATTTCTGAATCTTTGTATGACTGATTTTGTGCTTTTAAAAGATGGGATTTTTTCCTGAAATACATAGGGAAGGGAAGTTTTTTCACTTAATCAGTAGATCAAGGAACTTTCAGAGATGCTCTCCTCTCTCTCTTGCCTACTATGTGCTACTTGGGAAATGGATTAGGATCTCTTGACTATATTTATAATTTATTCAACTGATTTAGTCAGTAAAGAATATTTATTGATTGGCACTTAGGTAATGCATCATAATACTAAACAAAGATTGCTGTTTTTTTCATGAGTGTACAGTCTAACTGGGGGAAGCGGACAATAAAATAAATGTAATAGATAAGTTATATAGTATGTAACAATAAGCACAGTGGATTAAAGAAAACGTAGAACAGAATAAGTGAGATGAGGACCACCAGGACTTGTATAGTACCAATTGCTTTGAATAGGATCCTCAGGCATCATTCTGGGGAGTAGAGTGGTAGATAGCATGTTTAAAACAGCTTCTGACATTTCTTTGTCAGAATGGGTATTGGTTTCGCAAAAACAAAAATGAACCTGCTGCCTGATATATATGGCTTGGATGTGTGCTTGCCTCTCTCTTTCTCCCCCCCACCCTTCCTTCCTCCCTCCCTCCCTCTCAGAATTGAAGGGGTTGTAGAGCACAGTTAAACCGACCCTCTGTGGGAGAAATGACTTGTTCAGGAGTCACCCTACAGTGCTGGGGCTATTCCAGATCTTCCATCTCTGATACAAACCAGGTAAAATAATTCCTTAGCTGTTTTGAACACGTTGTCAAAACACATGTTGACGCTTTGCTTATTATCCTCACGTAGCTTCCAGGCATGGCTCGTTTCTCAGATTTGGAAATAAAAGGTGATTTTTCTTGAAAGTTTCCTCAATTTTAACTAATCTATGTGTGATTGGGGGTGGAACCAGGGTTCAGGCAAGGAGAAAGAAGGCCAGTCCATTTTGGGGATCTTTCTTCCACAGCCTTGGGAGTGGTGGCAAGTCCCCAAATTTTATGGCTTGGTCTGTTTTCCAGCTTAAGTTTCTCTGCTGATGTACATTGGCTTGTAGCCTATACTGCTGGGAAGGAGCTGATTCTAGCTCTGAGGTTTACTCTTAAATACTGTGAATTGCAAACTCTTGTACTTATCAGCTTATATTGGGCACAGCAATTCATACAAGCCTTCCAGCAATATATTTATATTCATTCATAGTGCCATATCCCACAGTCTCCAGGTAGTGGACACTTATTATATATTTGAGTTTCTACTATATACCAAACACTATTCTAGCTAGGCATTGGGGACGGTGCATTGAACAAAACAGATGGGAGTCCTTACTCTTGTGGAGCTTACTTTCTGTAAGTGGGTTAGGAACATGGTGAGACAATAAATAGATTGTTAATTGGTCATTTGTGCTATGAAGGATAACAGGGAAGGGTTACAGGAGTATTGGGAGAAGGTTGCCTTCTAAAATGGGATAGTCACTCCACCTTTTGAAATAGGGTTTGTTTTATCCCTATTTGTAGGTAAGGAATGTGAGACATAGGTTAAGTAATTCACCCGAGGTTTACCCAGTTAGTAAGTGGTAAAGCTGGGATTTAGATCCCTGCTGCCTAGTTCCAGAGTCTATACTCTGCAACCTGAAGAAATCCATTTCTAGTTTAGCTTCACCCGCTCAACTATGCCATGCCCAGAGAAAAATATATCTGCAAGTGGAGAAGGTCCTCGTGATTCATTGTGAAAACACGCCAGTTGGGAGGCAGTCTTTGCCTGTCAGTGTTTTGTTGCCTCGCTCCTTTTGGCCTCCGTTGTGATTCATGACTATATGTTACTCCAGGCTCCTCTAACCTGACTGCCCTGCCCTGCTTCATACTCAGAATTCTGTGCTTTGTAAGAAACCTCACACTGTGCATTGTTGCATTGTTGCATTGCACTGATCAAATGTGATGGTTATGTAGAAGTACTTTAAATGTATAAAGTTAACACAAAAATGTGATTGTGATTGCATGTTTATGTTTCACCTAGATATTGAAATATTATTCTAACTCAGCTAATGTCAACTTGGGAATAGTCACATCTTCATGGTGAGAACAAGCTTGACGGGGAATAGGTCTGTCCTGAGGATGAAACAAAATACTAAACAGTTTGATAAACGGAGACTATTTCTTCAGGTGAGGCCAGTCAATTTGTGGCCTCAGTGGTACACTTTTCTAGAATTTTTTCTAAACTGCATCTATGTGAAAGGCAACTCAGAGCAGAAGTCTGTTCTGGACAAAACTTCCTCATTGTAGCCTTCGGTCCATTTCTACAGTAGAAGGCATTAATCCAGTTTGTGTACAGGTAATCCCATGCACCTGCTTTCAGGGAAGGTGGGGAATGTGCTTCTGGTTTTTCTTCCGTGACTACTTCCTTTTATCTTAATCTTTTAAAGTTTTTAGTTGTTTTTTTTTAATTACATGTTGACTACAAAAAGATATGCAGCACTACCTTTGCTCCCTCTCCCCAGTAATCACAACAATTGGAATTTTAGTAATAACGGTATTTTTTAAAGTTATATTTGTATAAAATAGTTTTCATCTTTGCAATCAGCATTTTACCAACAGAAAATGTGTATGCACAAAACAATATACTCAAGTCACAAATATACAAACACATTTGACTCTTAATTCTCTAAAATGGATAACTTGTGTCTTGGTAGACATGAAATCATGCTGAAAAGGGAGGGAAAAATAAGATCGCTAAGAAAATGTGACTCAATCAAACTCCTTTATCCTATGAAGTGTTCTCAGGAAGCAGCATGGAAAGAGTATGCGCTTTTGAGTCAGAGACATAAATTCTAATCCCACTTATTGCCACTTTGCTTTAGGCAAGTTCTTTAAGCCTCATTTTCGTCACCTTAAAGTAGGACTAAATAGACACATCCAGTCATGGTTGTATAAGATTAGCAATAATAATACAATCAATATTGTTGAGCTCTCTACTATGTTCCAAGCACTTCTGTAAGCATTCTGCATTAAATCCTCTATCTACCCAGTTATGAGGTGAGCACTGTTACTATCCACATTTAAAGATGAGGAAGAGCCCGGCTGGGCGTGGCTCAGCGGTTGAGGGTCAACCTAGGATCCAGGCGATCGGGATGAATTTGAAGCAGGTATCTCCAAGAAGGGACAGACCGGTGAGCATGCCCTGCAGCCTTACACACTGGGTGTGAAACAGCTGATTGTTGGTGTTAACAAAATGGATTCCACCGAGCCGCCATATACCCAGAAGAGATACGAGGAAATTGTTAAAGAAGTTAGCACCTGCATTAAGAAAATTGGCTACCACCCTGACACAGTAGCATTTGTGCCAATTTCTGGTTGGAATGGTGACAACATGCTAGAGACAAGTGCTAACATTGCCTTGGTTCAAGGGGTGGAAAGTCATCCGTAAAGATGGCGGTGCCAGTGGAACCACGCTGCCTGAAGCTCTGGATTGCATCCTGCCACCAACTTGTCCAACTTGTCCCTGTGTCTGCCTCTTCAGGATGACTACAAAGTTGGTGGTATTGGTACCGTCCCTGTGGGCCAAGTGGAGACTGGTGTTCTCAAACTGGCATGGTGGTTTCAGTGAAGTGAAAGTCTGTTGAAATGCACCATGAAGGTCTGAGTGAAGTTCTTCCTGGGGACAGTGTGGGCTTCAGCATCAAGAACATGTCTGTCAGAGATGTTCATCGTGGCAATCAATGTGGCTGGTGACAGCAAAAATGACCCACCAATGGAAGCAGCTGGCTTCACAGCTCAGGTGATTATCCTGAGCCATCCAGGCCAAGTCAGTGTTGGGTATGCACCTGTGCTGGATTGTCACCTAGCTCATATTGCTTGCAAATTTGCTAGCTCAAGATTGATTGTCGTTCTGGGAAAAAGCTAGAATATGGCCCCAGATTTTTGAATCTGGTGATGCTGCCATGGTTGATATGGTTCCTGGCAAGCTCATGTGTGTTCAGAGCTTCTCTGATTGTCCTCCCCTGGGCCATTTTGCTGTTCATGACATGAGACAGTTGCTGTGGGTGTCATCAAAGCAGTGGACAAGAATGCAGCTGGAGCTGGCAAAGACAGCAAGTCTGACCAGAAAGCTAAATGAATATTATCCCCAATACTTGCCACCCCAGTCTTAATCAGTGGTGGAACAACGGTCTTAGAACTGTTTGTCTCAATTAGACAGTTAAGTTTAGTAGTAAAAGACTGGTTAATGAGTACAGTGCATTGTAAAACCTTCAAAAGGAAAGGAGAATGTTTTGTGGACCATTTGGTTTTTTGTGTGTGGCAGTTTTAAAAATCAGTACTTTTTAATGGAAACAACTTGATCAAAAATCTGTTACAGAATTTTGAGACCCATTTTGGTCAACACTGTAACTTTCTGTTATACTGCTTAGGTAAAAGGCTTAAGAGTTGCGCATAATCTATTTCTGATGTTATATCTGCTGATACTTTAGAATTGAATAATTCTTTTAATGTTTTTTCTGAGAACTTTTTTTTTCTTTTCATTTTGTCTTTTTTTAAAAAAGTATATCTTTATTGATTTCAGAGAGAGGAAAGGAGAGGGGGAGAGAGAGATAGAAACATCAGTGATGAGAGAGTCATTGATCGAGCCCGCAACCCGGGCATGTGCCCTGACCAGGAATCAAACCCTGATCGCCTGGATCCTAGGTCGATGCTCAGCTGCTGAGCCATGCCCGGCCGGGCTCATTTTGTCTTAAGGGGAGGAATCATCTGTTTACATGGTGAATGCAATGGGAGGGGTGTCTGTTGGTGTAACGCTAAATAGGTTAGGACAGATAAATAAAGAGTAACTTTGTTTATGTGTAAGCTAGTTCATAAAGGTCAGATTCTGTTATATTAAAGTCCACGTGCTACATATAAAACTTAGTAGTTACATCAGTATTGAGTACATTTGTTGGTATGTCAAGTTTTAGTTTTCCAGTTTTACTGGAATGTGAATTCACATTTACAAATATGAGGTAGTTTAAAAAAAACAAAAATGAAGCTTAAATAGTATCGAGCATTGTTTTGCTACAGTTAATTGTATCTAGATTTCTAGGAAAAAGAAATGATACTGGAAGTTGGGAAAAAACCCCAAAACAATACCAATTAGCAATCACTCCCCATTATTCCACTACCCCTACCCCCAGCTCCTAGCAATCACTAATCTTTCTGTTTCTGTGGATTTGCCTATTCTGCACGTTTCATATAAATGGAATCACACAATATGTGGCTGTTTATGTCTGGCTTCTCTCACTTAGCATGATGATTTCAAGACTCATCTATGTTGTAGCATGAATCAGTACTCCTTTCCTTTTTTTTTTTTTAAATATATCTTTATTGATTTCAGAGAGAGGAAAGGAGAGGGAGAGAGAGAGATAGAAATATCAATGATGAGAGAGTCATTGATTGGCTGCAGCCCGCAACCCGGGCATGTGCCCTGACCGGGAATCGAACCCTGATCGCCTGGATCCTAGGTCGACGCTTAACCGCTGAGCCAGGCCCGGCCGGGCTCCATTTCTTTTTATGGGTGAATAATATTCCATTGCATGGATCTAACACATTTTCTCTTTTCACTAATTGATGGATATTTGTTTCTTTTCCAAAGTGTCTGTACCATTTTGCATTCCAGAAAATGTGCCAACACTTTTTGTAATTTAAATTATAGCCGTTGTAGTGAGAGTGAAATGGCATCTCTTTGTGGTTTTAATTTGCATTTCTTTAATGACTAATGATACTTATTATATTATATGTTTATTGGTCATTCCTAAATCTTCCATGGTCAGTTAAGAAAAGCCATTTAAGGATCTTTGATTATTCTTGCTACTTGCGCTTTAAAAAAACATTAAATCTCCCCATGCCTCCAATTATGTAGTTACATGTGTCCATTATGGAAATTTGGGGAAATATGTAGAAATAGACTATGTCATAAGCAAACTCACCATTTTTTAGTGATAATTACTCTTAACATAGCATCTTTTCCCTCAAATTTTCCTCTATATTCTCTGCATGGTTAAAATAAAACTAAATTGTTTTAATTATCTGTGACTCTGTATTTGGTTACCCTAAAACTCAGTGGTGCAAAGCATATCTTTCATGGTTCTGGCATTTCCTGTGTTCAGCTAGGCGGCTCTCTTGTGTGTGTAATTTTCTCATTCAGTTGCAGTCAGATGGTGGTTGAGGATGAATCATCTTGATACATGTTTGATGGTGGATGCTGGGACTTCCACTGTGGCTCTCGGCCTGTATGTAGCTTGGGCTTCTCACAGCATGGTGGCTTGATTCCAAGAGCAAGTGTCCCAAAAAGACCAGATAGATGCTGCATGACCTTTTATGACCTAGTTTCAGAAGTCACAAAGTATCACTTCCACCAGTCACAGGCCTGCCCAAATTCAAGAGGAGAGAACATTGATCCTACCACTGGGCAGAAATGTCAACATAATGTTGTAAGAAGAGAATGAAAGGCAGGAGAACTTACTATGGCCATTTTGGAAAATAAAATCTGCACACTATATCTACTTGAAACATCAGTTAAAATGGCTGCATAATGTTCCATCTTAAGGCTCCATGGTAATTTAACATGTCTTTAATTGTGAAGCTTTAGATCATTAAAAAAAAACACCACCCCACTCTTATGCATTTATTCAGCAAATATTTATTAAGTGCTTATTATGTGCCAGGCACTGTTGAGTCACCAGGATACAATGGTGAGAAGACTGACAAGGAAGATCCTTGTTTTCCTGGTGTTTATTTTTTGTGGAAGAGGCAGAAAATGAACTGTATGTGTAAACCAGTAAGTAATCAGATGCAAGTGCTATGCAAGTAATTGGGCAGTTGGCTTCTCTAGATTAGATGTTAGGAAGGCCTTTAGGCACTTAGGCTAAGATATGAATGATAAGAACGAACACATTTGAGGGAGAGGGAACAGCTGTGCAAAGGCCCTAATGCTAGAAAGATTATGCAAACAGAAAGAAGGCTGATACCCGCACGAGCAAGGTGGAGGAGAGTGGGCGTGGTATGAGAAGAGGCAGGCTCAGGCCAGATCATATGGATCTTGGTAAGCCTGGGAAAGAACTTTAGATTTTATCTTGCTGGTTATGGGAAGCATTTGGAGGGTTTTAAGCAAAGGAGTGACATGATCTGGCTTGTATTTTAAAAACACTCCTTTTGCTGCTGTGATAAGATTTTCTTTTATAGTTGTGGTAAAATATACCTAACATAAAATTTCTCACTTTAAGCTTTTTTTAAAAAAAAAAAAAGATTTTAGAGAGAGAGGAAGGCAGAGAGAGAGAAACATCAATGTGAGAGAAACATTGATCGGTTGCCTCCCTCACGTCCCCTGACTGGGGATTGAACCTGAAACCTTTTGGTGTATGCTCCAACCAGCTGAGCCAACCCGCTAGGGCGCCATCTTAACCATTTTTAAGTTTACAGCTCAGTAGTGTTAAGTACATTCACATTGTTGTGCAATAAATCTCCAGAACTCTTTTCATCTTGCAAAATGGAAGCTCCATATCCATTAGACAATAACTCTTCATTTTCCTCTCCTCCCAGCCACTGGCAACTACCATTCTACTTACTGTTTATATGGAGTTCAGTGCTCTATGTACCCCGCATAAGTGGAGCCATGCAATATTTGTCTCCTTGTGACTGGCTTATCCCGCTTAGCTTCATATTGTCAAGGTTCATCCACATTGTAGCATACATCAGAATTTCCTTTCTTTTTACAACTGAATAATTTCTGGTATATGTTTATAGTATATTTTATTTACTCATTCATTCATGAACTTGTTTTTTTTTTTCATGTTCTGGCTATCTTGAATAATGCTGCTAGGAACATGGGTATTCAGATATCTCTTTGAGACTCTTCTTTGTGGTATGTATCCAGAAATGGAATTGCTGGGATCATTTCTATTTTTAATGTTTTGAGGAACCACTATACTGTTTTCATAGCAGATGCACCATTTTACATTCCCACAAGTGCACAATGATTCCAGTTTTTCCACATGCTTGTCAACGCTTGTTGTTTTCTGTTTCCTTTTTTATTTTTTTTAAATAGTAGGTAGCCATCTTAGTAGGTGTCAGGTAATATATCATTGTGGTTTTGATTTGCATTTCCCATACTTTTTTTCCTGTTTGTATGTCTTCTTTGAAGAAATGTCTATTCAAGTCCTTTGACCTTTTTAAAATCAAATTTTATTATTTTTATTGTTGTTCAAATTGTAGGAGTTCTTTATATATTTTAGATAGTAAGCCCTTATCAGACATGACTTGTAAATATTTCCTCCCATTTCATAGATTGCCTTTTCACTCTGTTGATTGTGTCCTTTGCATAGAGTTTTTATTTTGAAGTAATCCAGTTTATCTATTTTTTTCTTTTGTTGCCTGTCCTTTTGGTGTTATATCCAAGAAATCGTTGCCAGATCCAATGTTATGAAGCTTTTCCCCTATATTTTGCCCTAAAAGTTCTATAGTTTTAGCTTTTATGCTTAGATTTTTCACTCATTTTTGTATTTCAACATAAGAAACATTCAAACCTGTAAAGAATTTTTGTGAGTTTATTTGAGCCAAACTGTCGACAATTGCTGGGAAGCAAAATCGCAACAGATTGAGAAAATGTTACAGAGAATGGCAGTTTTACAACTTATTTTATACATTATAATCAAAAGAAGAGACATAAGTGAGTTACATGAAATCCATTGGTGATAGATTAGGGAGTTGGGAGAAAGCAAAGGGGGGGGTGTGTGCTCTGGGATTGGATAAAAGGTAAAATGATAGACACATACTTCTTTTACATAGATGGGTACAGGATAGCTAACAGTCAACAATTACCTCAATAACAATGAGGGGATTTGTGATCTCTGCTCTGGTGCAGTACCTGTGCTTTGATGTTCCAAAGGTATGTTATCATAGATGCAAAAAGACAATAGACAGGCTTAATTAAGGTGAAAATTGACCTTTGTTAGGGAAGATTCTAGCCTAGGACATGACTACCCACCGTAAATTGCTTGTAGTTAAAAAGTTGTAATTTCAGACCATCCTTGTGGTTGTTTTAGGTCTCTGAGTTTGTAAGGCCATCATGCAGACCTTCTTTGAGCTTGTCAGGTTTAGTATGTGGCCCCTTTTCATCCACAGCATATAGAAAAAGGTAAGAGTCTTCTGTCTTTATTGTTTTGCATATGGATATCCAGTTTTCCCAGCACCAATGTTGAAAAGACTGTTTTTTCCCCCTTGAATGGTCTTGGCACCTTTGTCTGTATCATTTGATCATATATTCAAGGGTTTGCAGGCTCTCTACTGTGTTCCATTGGTGTATAATATATATCTTTATGCCAGTACTACAGTGTTTTGATTACTGCATATTTGTAATAAGCTTTGAATGATCTCTATCTTGAGCCTAGATTGCTGGAGTAGAATTGAATCAAAGGATATGAGTAGCACAAAGGATTCTTTCCCCAGAGTAGCTTCATCTTATTAGGTCCTTTTAACTGGTTTTGGTGGAAGGAGGGGAACTTTTAAGGGAGGAGAGTGAGCATAGCTCGCTCGCTTCAGGAAATTTTTAAATTTATTTGTTGTGTCCTTGTTCCTCCCTTACTACCCACTCTGTTTCTTTGCCCCATTTCTCCTTGAGAATTTACCTATTGATAAAAACACTAGAAATACCACTGCTGTGAAGTATTTACATATCATTAAAATTTTTAATGAGCTCTTGCCATGTGCTAAACCCCTTGCCAGAGTCAATGAGGCTTAGTCTATAGCTTCAAGGAGTTTACTGTCTAATGGGCAAATAAGTCAAGTAAATATGTATTTGCAAGATAGGAGGATTAATGATATTTTAGAACAGAGTAGAGGCCACTAACTCAGCAGTAGTGGTTGATGTTGGAATGAGGCTACAGTCATGAGACTTGGAAGTGGATATGATGGCAGCACAGCCCTGTTTCTGACAGTGGTAACAGTGGCAAACTGCCTCCTTAAAGAGGTTGCAGACTTCTAGCAGGAAGACCATTCTCTGCCCAGCGCCTTCTTGGACAGGGCAGGGCAGGGCCCAAAAGTGTGTAGCTTTTCTTTTCCTGGCATTTTTCCTTCATGTGCATGGTTCTTCGGCATCTGGACAAGGATTCTTTATCTGCAGCTCTTCAAGTCATGCCTTTCAACATGTTAAACCAGGAGATGCCCCTCCTTCCTTTTCTGTTTCTTCACTGTCAGCCAACGTTCTCCCAATATGAATGTCAGTAATATACAAAGGAGAAATGGGACCTGTCCCAGAGGAGCTTATTACAGTTTAATAGGGGGAAGTAGACACTTAATAAATACTGTAAGGTGTTGTGATACAAGTGTGTAGAGGGATAAGAAACCTATAGCCTGTGATCATCTCTTCTGTATAAAGCCCCTTCAGATAAGTATTATTTAGATATTCTTTGATGTCTAAATGAAAGATTGAGCACAAAACCAAACTTTATATTTACTCTTGAGCAGACTACTATTATGTAGATAAAATTTGTAGTTTTTGTTTATAATAAAGTGTACTTGAAAATGTATTTCCAGCAGTAGTACCCTTCAAATTGACAAGATTGCGAGATAGTTTTCTAGAAGCAGATTGTGAGTTTCCAAATGAGGAAAAGACAGAATATCTAACAAGAAATCCATAACTATTAAAGAAATTTAATTTCAAGTTGACTAACCAGCAAGTTCTACCAAACATTTAAAGAAAGCATAACACCAATTTTACAGAAACTCTCCCAGACAATAGAGAGACCACTCCCTGATTTCATTTTCTAAGGCTAGCATAATCTTTGTAACAAAACTTGACAAGGACATTACAAAAATGTAAAATAAAAGCTCGTCTCACTCAGGAACACAAATATAAAAATCCTAAACAAAATATTAGCAAACCAAATCCAATAATATGTAAAAGGGGCAATACAATAAGATGTGTTTTTTAAATTAGAAGGTAAAGTTGGTTTAACACCCCAACACCAATCAGTATAATTCACACATTAATAGAAAAATCATATAATTAGCTCATAGGTACAAAAAATTTTGATAAAATTAAACATCCATTTATGATAAACTTTAAACCAAGTAGAAAATAAAAGAGAACTCCCTTAATTTGCTAAAGAGATTACAGAAAAGCTACTGCAAACATACTTAAATGTGAGATGTTGAAAGTTTTCCTGTTTTGAAATAAGACAGAAATGTCTGCTCTCACTATCTATTTAGCACTGTACCAGAGGTCCTCACCAGCGCAGTAAATCAAAACCAAAAAAAGAAAAAGAAAAATGTGTTGGAAAGAAAGATAGTTGAATAATCATTATTTTCTGCCAATATGATTGTATGTATAGAAAATTCAGAAGAATTAAGATAAACTAGTAATAATTATGTATAAAGCCTAGAATAAACCTAAGAACAAAAATGTGCAAGATCTCTACAGAAAACTGTAAAGCATTATGGAAAAAAATTAGTGATTCAGACAATGTAAGGATGCATCTTGCTCATAGATACTCAATATTGTAAAGATATCAACACCTCTTATATCATCTCTGGATACATGGCAACCCAATCAAAATCTCAGCTGTTATCAACAGCTATTAGAATGGTATGACACCAGGGTAGACAACCCCAGTGACGAGACACATTTGAAAGAACTTCAGTATTTTCCTATTTGGTAAGCAGTGTATTGGTATACAGGTTTCCTCTGCTATCTTAAAGTAAAGCATTCCTATGAAACCTTTCGTAAGCCGAAATGGTGTAAAGTGAGGAAGTGATTACCTTAGGACACATCTTGCTAACAAATGCACAAAATAAATCGAGATAAAGCACAGATACTCAGATACAGTTCAGAGCAACGGCAGCTTGCTGCTGAGATGCTGAGTGTAGCTGCCCTGGAAGAAGCTTGATGGTGCCACTGTTGCTGCTCAGGTGCACACTGCTGTGCTCACAGCAGAAAAAACGCTGCACCTTGTTTTTGCTAAATCCTCTTCAGATTCCTTTTGGTTGGCAGAAACAGGCACTAACGTAGTTCTTTTGTGAAACTGGGGAGGTTCGGGCATGGCTCAGCGGTTGAGTGTCGGCCTAGGATCCAGGAGATTGAGGTTCGATTTCTGGTCAGGGCACATGCCCAGGTTGTGGGCTGGATCCCCAGTCGGGGGCGTGCAGGAGGCAGCCAATCAATGACGACTCTTTCATCATTGATGTTTCAACTCTCTCTCCCTCTCCCTTCCTCTCTCTGAAATCAATAAAGATATATATTTTTTTAAAGTGAAGGGGTAGCCCGGCCAGGCGTGGCTCACGGGTTGAGCGTCAACCTAGGATCCAAGCGATCGGGGTTCGATTCCCAATCAGGGCACATGCCCAGGTCGTGGGCTCAATCAGTGACTCTCTCATCATTGATGTTTCTGTCTCTCTCCCTCTCCTTTCCTCTCTCTGAACTGAATAAAGATATATTTAAATAAATAAATAAATAAATAAATAAATAAATAAATAAATAAATAAATAAATAAATAAATAAATAAATAAATAAATAAATAAATAATAAAAGTGAAGGGGTAGCCCAGCCAGGTGTGGCTCAGTGGTTGAGCATTGACCTAGGATCCGGGAGATTGGGGTTCGATTCCCAGTCAGGGCACTTGCCCTGGTTGCAGGCTGCAGCCGATCAATGACTCATCATTGATGTTGCTATCTCTCTCTCTCCCCCTCTCCCTTCCTCTCTCTGAAATCAATAAAGATATATATTTAAAAATAAATAAATAAAAAGTGAAGGGGTATAAACCAGGCTTTCAAAAAGTGGGGGATACTGTATTTTTATTTTAGAAGTGAGGGGACTTAAATGACTTGGGTACCTCAGGAAGAAGTTTTTAGTAGTCTTTCGCAGTTTTCACATCTGTTGTGAAAACCAGTTTTAAAGGGCAATCTTGGAGTCAGAATTCTCAAGAAGTTCTTTTTACAAGCAACTGTTCCTTCAAGTGCTGTGCTATCTCCTAGCCACATGTGCCTAAACTGATCCTGGTCATCTCATTAGTTGTACTAGTCTCATTTCAAGTGCTCAGTAGCCATATGTAGCTTGTGGCCATCTTTTGGATGGTGCAGATGTCTAACATTTCCATTATCGCAGAAAGTTTTATTGGACACCTCTCTAACAAGGATTCCCATTTTTTTGGTCAGACATGAAACAAAATTATAGGTGGACCGGAGTTGAGCAACTGTTCTGGTATAATTGGCCCACCTTAAAGCTTATCTTTCGGTGTTTATTAGCAGGGTACCAGATTTTTTTAAGAAAATCAATTTGAGAAAAAATTGCAGTACAAATTTCAAACTATCCAGCCTTGAGGAGAGGAAGGGAGCATGGTTTTACATCTAGGCAGACTTCTTGGGTTAAGCCCTAAGAGCCCAGATAGCTAAAATCTTAACCATTTGAAAAGGGTTCTCAAGGAATTTGCCTCACAAAGGGAGAATCAGATAAACTGAAGCGTTAGGAACCCTGGTGGACTGTAGTAGATTTTTGCTGCTGAGATTCAGCACTTGAGGAATCTGACTCTTATGATTGGACAACTCTCAAATGGTGATTTCTCTTCCCTTTCCCAGTATATGACCCCCCTTTCCCCTCTCATCGCATAGCCCATATCCAGGTATACAGGAAAAACTGTTTCAGGATGGTATGTGTAAGAAAGCTTGTGTAGCTGAGATTCTGGTGGAAGATCTGTAATGCCAGGTTAATTCACAGCAGTAGAGGAGGAGTTGTGAGAAATTCACATTAGAAATGTATTGCATTAGATGCATCTAAAGGTGTGGCTGAGATTTATGACTCTTTACCATGAAATGGAAAATAGAAATGTTAAAAATTTGGTGTAATCATCTCCAAATTGGCTGCTTTGTTAGACTGGCAGAGAGGGCTTTGAGGGAAGAATGAGCGATGTAACTGGGATATTTAATGGTGGTTGGGCCTGGGGGAGGGGTTGTGTTCATAGGGGTTGTTATCTCATTCTAGCTTTTCTTTGTCAAGGAATTGTAAAAGCCTTTAATGTTACTGCTGGAATTTTGACTCAGCAGTTGCTAAGCACCTTCAGTTTTGTTTCAAGCTGTAGGTTTGGACCTTGAGATGGTTACTGAGTTAAAACAGTGTTCCAGTGCTGAGCCTGATCTGGGAGACAAATGTATACAGATAATTACCATATTCATACATAGAGGTTCAGAGGGTCCTGGAACATCATTTTTGTCTGATTTTCTAATTTTCTACTAGAAGCAGCCTGAGGCCTAAACCGGGAAGGAGACTGGTTTAAGTAACGCCAAAAGAACTACAATTCGTTTTCTGTTTTCTCCCCCTGATAGGACCACTGTAAAATACCCTCATTGAAGACATCTAGTTCCTGTCTGCTTAAAGCCCACTTCTTCCATAATGGCCCCTTCACTGCCGTCCTTTCCTCTGATACCACTTAACTATCTTTTCCTTGTATTTATTGTGCTTTTTATGGAAGGTCTTACTTCCTCTTTTATTTTTTAAAAATTTATCTTTATTGTTGAAAGTATTACAGATGTTCCCCTTTTCCCCCACATTGACTCCTCCTCCCCACTTCCTGCCCCCGCCCCAGGCCTTTACCCTACTATTAGACGTCTGTGTCCATGCGTTATGCTTCCTCTTTTAGATCTTGAACATGATCAGGTCACCAGGCCAGCTTCGATCTTCGTACCTATCTCATTTCCCATTCTCAGCAAGGTCTGAATAACTGTCACTTTTTAATTAAGCCTTACAGCCAGACAAGTTGGGTTCCAACCTGCTTGCTCCATTGTGAGACACCTTACCTCTACATCAATAAAAATTCCTCAGGCCACATGAATATATATTGTGAATTTGAGTGAGGTCGGTTACTGTTGACTGCTGAGTTTTGGAGGTGGGAGGCACAGACGGGCAGCAACAATTTAGGTAAAGTGTACGAATTGGGAGGCGCAGCCCGCCCACTGTCCCGCATCCGAGTGAGGGAGGCGGGACGGGGCGGGGCTGCGCAGGGGAGGGGCTGCGCAGGGGCGTGGTGCGCGGTCTGTTGCCGGAACTAGCCCGAGTTGCGCCAGGACTCTAGCAGCCCCGCCCCGCCCCCTCCCCCGCTCGGGGTGGAAACAAAGGGGGATCCGTGCTGAGCTGAGCGGAGGGAGAAAGAGGCGGAGCGTCCGTCGGTCTCACGCCCTGGGCCCGCTAGGTTTGTTCCCAAGAGGGGGCGGGGCAAGAGCGATCCAGAATCCAGAAGTGGGAGGGCTGTCGCCTGCGCGCGCAGCCGAGCGTAGTGCGAGCGTAGTGCGCCGGCGCTCGTGGAGCCTGGTGCTCGAGCAGGGTGGCGGGGTGCAGCGGGAGGGGCAGCTGCCCGGGTGGCTAGGGCGCGGGGGCGGAGAGCATGGAGCCCCCGAGGCGCTAGCTCGCTGTCAGCTCCGGGCTTGCAGCCATAGTTTCCTGGCGCAGCCCATGTGATGGTACCGGGAGGAAAGAAGCATCCTGACAGCGCCTTGGTTGAAGCCTGGGTTCCGGGGGTGAGGAGGCCTGGGGACGAGAGATCTGGCGAGCTGGTCACTGGCTGGGCGAGTGGTCACAATAGGAGACGGCAAGCCAGCTGGGAGCCGCGGGAGCAACCCCGCAGGGCGGAGCCTTCCCTCGCAGGTACTGGGAGCCGCGGCCGGCCGTTGGTTCCCGCGCGAGAGGGCTGGACGGCGGACCTGCAGGCCGTTGGGACCTGCAGGGGCCGCGCGGCCGAGCGGAGGTGTGGTTGTCCGGTGTTCGGAGGGGCGCGGCCGGGCCGGCGCTCTTTGTTTCCCAGGCGGCGGTGAGGAGGGCACAGCCAGCGGGAGCTCCGGCCAGCTGCCCCTGGCAGATGGCCTTGCTCTCTGGCTACCTCCCTTTTTGCCAAGGCGCAGGTGAAATGATGTCACCCAGGAGAACGCGGAACCAGTCGGAAGGGACCTCTTTCGCGTCCTTCTGCCGCGGCGGGTTTCTGGACAGGCTGTGTTTTGTTCTCAGGGGATGAAAGTTCTTCCTTTCAGGGCTGAAGAATGAGAGAGGTTGGTTTTGAACCAGGGCTTTTTCAAATTATTGAGGGCTAAAAAATAAAGTTTACATTTTCGTGTGTAGGACTTTAAAGGGACCTCGCTTTTTCTTTGTGCTGCAAAAATGATGTATACTGTTATTCAGTAAAAGTTGAGTATGCTAATTCTTCCATCATAAATAGAAACATGAATACATTGTATAAATTGCATTTTTTTCCTTAATGAGGCGCAATTAATGTACGAAAATTTAAGTAGATGCCGTTTTAGATCCTATTTGGCCTTGATTGCAGTATGGTTAACATATTTACCGCAAAATTCCTTTAAATAGCAAGCAGCCCTGGTAACTAGGCATAAATTTTTTAAAAATCCATTCACACAATTTTTATGGAAATCAGAACAGTAAGGATCTAGGGACAGTTGGAATCAAGGCAAAATTGTTCCTGTTTTTGGAGAACACGGTTCTAACAGAAATTGGACTTCTACAGAAGTAACAATACGAGAACAAAATACAGGTTTCAGATCATTGTGAAGCTGGGACGTACCTGCAATCAAAAGATGAAATTAATATCTGGATTTTCAAGTGGGAATTGTATCACTTCATGTAGCCCTTCAGTTTTTGCTGGCTTATAAATTTACTCTCATAGTACCTTTCACTTTTTGAAAACCTATTAAACCTTAAATCTATTTATTATAGGGCTTCAATTTTAAGTTGATTTCTATCATTTTCTGTAATGCTTATTTCTAAGAGAATTTGTGGTCTTTTAGAAGCTATAGTTGAATCATTTTTGCCACAGACTAGCCATGTGGGCCTCAGGTCTTCATCTGTAAAATATGAGAGTTGAATTTAAGTGATTTTCGTGGTTTATCCACCTTTGATAGCTTCTGTAGTTCTAGAAGGTAGTTTGTGATTCTGTATTTGTTGAAGTTTATATATCCATCTGTTTTTATAACTAAATTAGGTTGGCAAGTGTTAATCTTAGTAGATATTGGTAATTTACTAGGGCAGCCTGGTTTTTGAAAAAGAGTGGACAGAGGATGTTAGATAAAACTGAGTCTGTTAGCATCATAATGTAGAGTGTAGTTCTATTGTCTCTCTGCCAACAGCTTTGGATCAGGCTTTTAGTTACATTTTATTTGTGCTCATTTTTTACTTTTTTCCCAAGGCCATGGGTGGGAAGCATGGGTAAAAATCCTTAGGTAAAAATCTCCAAAATGATTGATCAGCATGGAAAGATTATTGATCGAGATTATCTTTGTCTTCTATTAACAGTCTACTCCATCTATTTCTCTCTGTGCTGCCCCAGTTTTGTTTAGGCCACCACCATTTTGTAATTCATTTTGCTGGAAAGGTAGTTCTTGATTAATCCTGTGATTATTCTGGAGTGTCTTGGTCTACTTACTGGTTTTTTGGTTATTTTACTATTAATCGCCTCTGTTCATTTTCACTTCTGTCTATTTTGGTTAACTCAAGGCTTGATTTATTTGAGAGTTTATAGATTGTAAACACACATTTGAACCCAATAGTTCTAGTTTGTTCAGCAGATGTTAAATTCCTAATGTGACATTGCCTATCTGGACGAGATCAAGCAAATATACAATAAATTAATGAGAAATTTGAGCAAATAGATGAAGAAGGTCCACGCATACAGTCTCCCCCCACCTCCATATGTCTTTTTATGTTCCTTTTTAAAGGATTTAAACACTTAACATTTCCCCCTCTATTTGAATACCTTACCTCTAACCCCCTCTGTTAGGGGGCCTTAATCTTCATTTTTAGTTCCTGTTGAATTGCCTCACTAGACTGAATCTTTTTGAGGGCAAGGTCTATTTCTTTTTCCTCATTGTATTGACAGCATCTAGCACATGGTAGATGCACAATAAATATTTGAATTAATTATGACTTATTTAATAAGAATCATCAGCTCAGTCTCATTTCATCTTTTTAAATACACAAGTTTTTCATTGATTTGGACTGGTCATGGTCCGAATGTCTTCCAGATCCATGTAATTCTTAAAGCTAAATTTGAAGAGATACTTTAGAATCAATTAAGAGGTTACCAGTGTAAGTAAAATGATTTTAGATATACTTCCTTGAGGGGAGAATAATCATTGTGCAGGCAAATCTGGATTGTGGAAGCAAAAGAAACAATTTATTAAAAGAATGTGTAACTCTTATTTTTCCTAATATTTGTGTTCACCTTCTCAGTACATGTAATGTGCCTACCTTCTCCCCTCCTTCCCATTAATTTATGAGATTGTGAGGTGGGGGAAGGGTAGAGTGGAGCCTTTTGGCTACTTTCACCAATCCTGGCTCTGCTCTGCTTCCAGAAAGACATGGACCCTTAACTTAAGAATGGGAGTAGGCCTGGCCGTGCATGGCTCAGTGGTTGAGCATCGACTGAGGGTCTTAGGTGATTGGGGTTCAATTCCCGGTCAGGGCGCATGACCAGGTTGACACTTGATCCCCAGCAGGGGGTGTGTGCAGGAGGCAGTCGATCAATGACTCTAATCATTGATGTTTTTATCTCTCTCTCTCTTTCTCCCCCTCCCTTCCTCCCTCTGAAATCAATAAAAACATTTTTTTTTTAAAAAGGGAATAGTTTGTTTTTAAAAAGAATTGCCCCACTGCGATACAGTGATGACACCCCCTTTTCCCGCCATAGGTAGTACCAGTCCTTGAATGATTTAAGGACTGCATAGTAGTCCACCAAGCATGGATACCATAATCTTAGCAAATAACTTACTTGTTAAGCATTTGGGTTACTTCTAGTTCCCTTTTAAATTGTTGCTGTAAATGTGCTGTGATGAATATATGTTACATACGGTTTTTCCCATGTTTTGGAGTATAACTTGAGAATTTATCAGAGGAAAGATTACGGATTCAAACTTTTGAATTAATAAAACCTACCTGATTACTTTCCACCCTGGAAGCAGTGAGACTATTTGGATAATTTGAATTTGACCTCTTCATTTTTAGATGCCCAAACTTAGGTACAGGAGTAAAGGACTAGGGGTCAGCACTAAGCGCCTGACTCCTTACCTTGTTTTGTTTTCCCCTTCTTCTGTTAGGCTGTAGTTTGAGTGCTGCTGACCAGTTGATATTATAGCAAGTAACAATGAACATTTTTTTCCTTTTTCTGGAGAGTAATGTGACTATTTTGGAGAAAGCCGTTTGGGCCTTTGAGCAATTTATTGTGTAGAAAGCACATTACTTAATACACCTACGTATCCTGTGCCTCACCTTTATGAGAAAAATGTAAATGAATGAAGAAGGAAGCTGTAGTCAAACTATTTTGGAGGAAGCAAGTTCTGGCACAATATCTGGACCTAAGTCCTATGTTATTTTTAGCACAATAACTGATAATAATTCCTGCACTCTCGAAGACAAAGGTTAAATTCTTGGTTATATTATGGTTACCAAGACAGGGAAAGGCCACATTAAACAAAAGATGTCTTAAAATAGTAATGCGTTGGTACTTAAAAGTGTTAAATAGTTTTAAATAACTTTAGTGTTGTGAAACATTGCTTTTCTCAGTTATGCTGGGTGGATTAGTTATACAGTTATATGTAAATAAACATTAAAAATGAGAAGTGTGTGAGTTGCAGGTTTAATCCCATCTCAGGGATGTTCTCTTGGCATGAATTTTTAAATATGTGAGTTGCAGGTTTAATCCCATCTCAGGGATGTTCTCTTGGCATGAATTTTTAAATATAAGTTGCATTCTGAGAGAAGGCTGAAGTTACTATGTCTTTGTAATGTTCAACACTTGCCTTGTTAGAGAAAAATAGAATTGTATCAATTTTCAGATATAGTATAACCTCAGTAATTTTTACTGAGGGAGAATTAGGGCAGTAGTGGAAATTTATGTCAAACAGTTTAGAAGGAAACAAATATATTTAAAAATACTTGATATAGCTTTAAATAGGCCTTGCGGAATAATTGTTAGTTACTAAGCCAACTGCATTATAAAGAAGAATGTTACTTTTAAAATTCTTAAACTACAAGGTGGTTTAGTGGGGCTCAGTATGAACCTTAGAGGCGATATAGACTTGCCTTTAAATTATGGTTCTTAGTATTTATGAGATGTGTGGCTTTAAGAAAGTCACTTAACCCTGACTTGCACTGTGTAAAGATCAGAGCCCAGTTCATTTCCTGGCATGAAGTTAGCTATTACAAGATTGAGATTTTTAAAACTGCTGTATTGCTTAAAGATGTCTTAATTTATATCTTTCATAAATTAATATAGCTAAAATTCTGGAGAAGAAAGTTTCCTTTGCATGTGGTACAGTAATTTTTATTTTTAATATGTGTGTGTGTGTATGTTTAGTTAGTTTCCTATTGTGTAATAAATTACCACAAATTTAGTAGCTTAAAACACAAATCTGTTGTCTTACACTTTTCATGGGTCAGGAGTCCTGGTATGGGTTAGCTGTGGGGCTCTCTGTTTAAGGTCTTACCTTATCGGAGCTGTGATTTCATCAGAGACTTGATGTTCTTTTCTCTGCTCACTTGTTCTTGGTTTAATATGGTTCTTGTGATTTTTCTTGCTAGCTGCCTGGTGACCACTCTCAGCTCTTAGAGTGCTGTCAGGTCTCTTCCACATGGCCCCCTTAGTGTGCCTTCTCACACATAGCAGCTTAGTCTGCGGGTTTGACAGCAGGATCTCTTCAGGAAGGGCTCTGTTCCTCTTTTGAGGGCTTTCTTTGATTAAGTCAGGCCTACCCAGGATAATCTCCCCTTTGTGATTGACTAACTTAAACCAACCGACTTAGAATTATGATTACATCTGAAAATCCCTTCACCTCTGTGGAGGACTTTGTCTAATTTAGGTCATGTGATTTAACCTACTCACGGGAATAAAATTCGCCCGTATTTACAGTCCTGCCGATACACCAGGGAGGGATGGGTTATACAGATGCGCACCAGAGGTGGGAGTCTTGGAGGCCATCTTAGGTTCTCTAACGCCCCCACACGCAGTGATTGTGTATGATTTTATCTTATCCAGTGGCGGCATCTGGTTTTGATCAAACCCATGTATCATTTTTGTCTCAGATCTGTATTAACTATAGGAATTGAATATAGCTTTTCTCCCTTCTGTTGTTTTCTCCCTTTTTATAGACAAATGGAGCTTCTGACTAAAGGATTTTGTGAGTAGGAGAGGAATATGCTTCAGAATTATTAACTGTGGCCATGGCAGCCAGGGGTTGCTAGTTTCTTACGTTTTCAAAGGAAAAAGAATGAAGGAGAGCAAACCTGATCCTCTGATTCTGTTTTCCCAGCCAGCTACTTGCAGGAGCAGTTTGTAAGAGTGCTATTCATACAGACTGCTTTAGGTGTGATAGTTGAAGGCAGATGGCCTTATTAAAATAACTCTTCAGAGGTACTTCCTGTGCAAATTAAAAGCTTAAGAAGATTGCAAAAAGAATGTGAAACCATCATAGAGGAACAGACTGTTTTGAGAGGAAAGAATTGCCAAAATGGTAAAAAGAATGCCTTAGACTGAGGAGTCAGGAGTGCTGAAACACTTTTTCCTATGAAATTTTTTCTTACTCTTACCCTCAAATAAACCCAGGACTTTTACCTGTATTCTAATTTTTCCTGTATTATGGCATTTAAAACATTGTCTTATAGTTGGCTACTTGCATCTTTTTTTCAAAAACACACACAAAACTAGAGTAAGCTTTTTGAAGGTGGGATTCATGTTTTATCTTCCTAACTTAACTCTTTACTTATAGGAGACAGTCAGTAAATAGTCCTTGATTCAGCAATTCGTACTTCATCATAGTGGTAAACAATATTATAACATTCGTGTTTGTAGTGCAGAGATAAGCTTTAAATTCATGTTCAGAACATTTGGTGTAGCAGTACTAATGAATTCAAAAGTTACTGCCCTCAAGTGTTTTTCGTTTACTCCTAGGAAGATCTTTGGAAGTTTGCTCTTACCAACAGGCATGGCTATCTGTTTACCAGGCTCATAGCAAACCAGAAACAAAAATTTATAAAGGAGCTAAGGAAGTTTATTATAGCAGGATTACTAATATATAGCATGCCACTTCATGATCTCTGTTTGCCTTACTCTCTGGCTACTTCCTTTCTGACCAGCCTTACTGAACATTTTGCAGTTTCCTGACTGGACTGCTATCTCTTGCCACTTATCCCTCCATAGCACCCAGTACCTACCATTATCATAGAAAGATGATACTCTCTATATTGTAGAATGATTTGCTTTTATTTATTTCTTTTTTATAGCACACACTTCTTGAAGGTAGGAAACCATGCCTATCTTTTTGGTTTATTGCCTGTCACAGAATAGACACTTATGTAGGGGAGTGAATGAGGCAATGAGGCCCTAAAAACAAGACAGCCTTAAAGCACATGGTCTTCAGTGTAGGGGCAGGCAGGTCCACAAAGCCTCACCCCCGAGGGGGCAGTTCACTCCACAGCACTGTGGAACAGGTGATGCTTGTGACGTCTGTGATTTAAAATGCTACAGATTAAGTATATTTACATATGAGTTTAAGGGGATTAACCTGCAATCAAGTCATGCATTTAAAACATTCCAGTCATTTACTTGAGGGCTTATGATCTGGCCTTTTATTCCTTTGGAAAGTTGCTAAATTTGTGCTGAATAGAGGTGAGATTACCATGGTCTTGTTTTTTATGCCTATGATCGCTATAGAAGTTTTGCCACAAATGTTCTGTACTTATTCATCATCTTTTGTACAATCATTTGGAAGTTTAAAAGTAAAATGAGAAAATATATTTATCTTAGTTCAGGTGGACACTTATCTTTCAGTATGTAAGAGATACAATTTTTACCTCAGGTTTTCTTAGCATAAAGTCTTGTCTGTATCCTTTAGGATTTCAGAATTAATACCAACAAATATCAATAGAAATTATTTGGGAAAAATAGGAAGGAGTCTGTGTTCTTGAACAGTGCTGTTTTGCCTTAAATGTTTTTCTAAGAGAGATCTATTGCCAGAGGCAACCGTTGCTGTTCTTAGCATTTGTTTTGATGTTTAAGATTAATTTTTTATTTATTTCCAGTCTCTGCTAAATCAAATACCTAGGAAATCGAGACTGTCCTTCATAGGCATGATTCTCCACATTGGTGCAGATAGCCATGAACTATCCTTTTCTTCTCCCTCTTTTTCCCAGATATCTCCCGGGGCCAATTCAGCACCTCTACCTGGCCATCCTAACAAGGTGATTTGTGAAAGGGTGAGACTTCAGAGCCTGTTCCCTCTCCTCCCAAGTGATCAGAACGCTACCGTTCAAGAGGATGCTCACTTCAAAGCTTTCTTCCAGGTTCTTATATATTTACCCTTTCCCTACACAGGGCTGAAAATCACAGATAATATTCTAGGTTGTTTCTAGGAAGGCTTGAAACAAAATTCTCAGTATCTTCCTTCTTCTTATTTTCTGTTCTGTGTGCAATGAATATTCTTCTTAGAGGACTTCTTAATATAAAATTTTCAGCCTGCTTTTCTGAAGAATGTTTGTCTTCTCTTGAGCTGTTGTTAATTTTTTGACCATTTAATATTCTTGTTTTTTGATCTTTTGGTCTTAATCACTTGTCCTAGTAGGCCAAGTTCTGTAGGCAAGTAGAAAATATTACAGAATATGTGAAATTGTGTAGCAAAGGAAAAATGGAAGCATATAACATATTTTTTAAAGCTGTCACTACTTATTTGCTTAGTGCTTAGTTATATAGTAATGCATATTTCAGAGAAGAAACATGGTTAGTTGCCTTCAATGACTTTTGATATCTCTGGATAAAATGTGATTTAAAATTTTGTTACATATTAAATGAAAATGAGGTGTGAATGGATTGAAATCATCATTATGTTATTAAAAAGATTATTAAAATATGCTCATATAAATTGTTAACTACTAAACTTTTAATCCATGAATCCATAGGTACCACAAAGGAAACTCAGTTACAGAATTGATTCTTGGATGCTAGGGTTTTGCCCATGTTATATATTTGTACATGTGTATATAAATCTGAGGTAATGAGAGTTGCTAATCAAGGCTAGAAGTTTTAGATAGAGCCAGCTCATTTTCTGTTTGTGTGGGAGTGGCAGGTTGCAGCTTGGGACTAGTTTTGAAAGAGGAATGCTTGTGACACATTAAACTGGAGATGTCCAGTTTCTGAAGCTAGCTGTGTAGGTGATTCAGGATTCTTCCATCTGGATAATATTCCTTTTTGGAATTTGTGCTAGGTTCTCTGCTTTGCATATATTATCTTATTTTGTTTTTAATAATAAAACTAGTAAACTAATCATGGGTGGTTTTCTAGATGAAGAAATAGGCTTGGTCGGCCCATGGACTAAAGGGTCCCAGGTTTGATTCCAGCCAAGGGCACGTACCTCAGTTGTTAGCTTAATCCCTGGCCCTGGTCAGGGCATGTATGGGAGGCAACCAGTCGATGTGTCTGTCTCACATTGATGTTTTCTGTCTCTGTCCCTTCCACTCTCTCTGAAAAGCAATGGGAAAAATATCCTCAGGTGAGTATTAAAAAAAAGGAAATAAGTTTGGAAAAGCACACCAAGGTGCCCAGTTACATACCTAACTATTGGCAGAGCAGAGACTCAGATCCAGCTTTTGCTATTTCTTATCTACTATATTTGCCTACTTACTGCCCTTTCGATAATAGTATTTCTTTAAACACGATGCAGTACATGTTAATATGTTTATTGATTTTTGGGGAGAGGGATAGAGAGATTGAAACGTCAGTGAGAGAGAAACATCAGTGATCAGCTGCCTCCTGCATGCTTCCTACTGGGGATTCAGCCAGCAACCTGGGCATGTGCTCTGACCCGGAATTGAACCAGTGACCTCTCGGTGCATGGGTTGATGCTCAGCCACTGAGCCACACCTGCCAGGCTGAATGCCATTTTTGATGTAGCATTAGCCTGTAATACCTTGATATTTAGTAGGGGACCAATAAGGAAAAATTGACTTAGTACCATAACTACCGCCACCAGTAAACAAGTTATTTGACATTTTCTGTGTTTTTTATACTTTGAGACTTCAGGCTTTAACTCAACATTAACTTTAAACTCAGAGAACTGCCAGATGCAATAGATTTAAACCCATGTTTTGAAAATGAAACAGGATATAGAGCTGATTCTATTTGGGTGTTGCGAAGATATTGTTATTTATAGTTCTAATTTAACTTACATCTTACTTTTCTCTAACTTTAGAATAAGGCCCTCAGTGTACTTTGCCCCCAAAGGAGACTGGAGATTTTCTTTACCCATTTACTGCCCTCCCACTGTTCTGCATGAAACAAAATAGTAGATCCTTCTCACATCCCCTTTGAGATACTGTCAGATACCTTCAACTGATTGATACCAAAATTAGGTGTGATTTCTTAGTTCTGATTATGCTTCTCATCCTTGTAAAATGTAGTTGCCACATTAAAAAGAGAACCTACCCAGCTGTGTCCTAGCCTCAGAAAGTTACTTCCTTAATATACTCATGTTTTCTTACTCTTGGCTTTTTCCCCAAGTTCCTTCCCTCCCAACTCTTTCTACTTTTTCTTCTCTTTAGAATACTTCATTTTAAACAGACTCACCTACCTCTTCCTTTTTTTTTTTTTCTTAAAGCACCTCTCTACTTCCTTATCTTAGCTGAAACTAGTATCTTTTCTGAGGACATCATTTTCCCTGCAGCCTTCTCTAGGGGAAAAGAAATTAGTGATTTTTCCCATTCCAAGCATGGGTTTAGGTATGTGGCTGGTAAGTGGGAGGGCCACAGAGGAGAAGGACAGTGTTGATAGTCTCCTGGATCCATGTTTCCGACCCCAGTTTTTGAAAAAAAAGCTTATCTTGTTTTTGATTTCTCTTTGTCATTCATCTTCACTGTTTATGAATTTTTTGTCATTTTCCTTGTTTATTAAAGACTTTTGTAATTAGCTTCTTTTTTTACTTGCTTGCTTTATATTGTATTATTCCTAGTCAATATCTTTCCAATTTTGCATGCTTTTTTAATTTTTAAAATTATGAAGTATTTCATATATATGCAAGCTATAAAATATAAGGCAACACGTGTAATTTAAAAAGCAACAACATCCAGCTTAGAATTCAACTGTTACAATGAAGTTCCCATGTGACCTTCCATATTACATCCACCTGCTGTCCCATACCTGTGCCTTGGGTAAACCTCTGCTGAATTTGTGTTTAATATCCCTTTGCTTTTCCATATGGCTTTCCCACATGCAGTATCCCTCAGTACTATATACTATTTAGTTTCTGAATTTAATATCAATGGTATCATACTTTGTGTATTTTTGTTATTTTGAGATTCATCTATATTGATGCATGTGGCTGTGTTAATCTGTTTCCTTCTTTTAGTATTCCATTTGTTATATGGCTATACTGTAGTTTATCCCCTCTCTTTTTGAGGGACATTTGAGTAGTTTCCAATTTTTCACTATTATTAAAAGTAATGCTGCCATGAATATCCTCGTATGTTTCCTGATGTACATTTAGTTAGTATTTTAATATTTCTCTAAAAGTGATAGCTTTGTATTTATTGCTCAGGGTTTTCTTACAAAAGTGGCACATTTCCATCTCTATAAAAAATAAGCTGTATTTAAAATTAGAATTGAAATGCCTCCTATAATTTTTTAAAAAAATTTAATTTGAGATATAATTGATATACAGTCAGATTCACCCTTTTAGTGTAGAGGTCTGTGAGTTATAACAGATGCATACAGATTGTGGAACCACCACAATCAAGATGTAGAACAGTTTCATCACCCCAAAAAATTCCTTTTTGCTTCTTTGCTATCAGTCCCTTACAGTTTTAAAAATTGGCAGTTTCTGTATTATCATCCAATTTAGCAATTGTGTATTTGAACCCCAAACTTGGTGTGAAGAGCTAACCCATGGTTTAAATTCGTAGAGGAGTAATACCTATTCCAGTGACCAATCCAGACCACATAGACATCTCTGTCCTTATTGACTCCATACCAGTGGGCTGACTTTTTCTGGTCTTCTCTTTTATTGAAAGCACACTACATTGGAAATTCTGGTGTGCAGGGGTCTCAGTGATAGACCTTGTCTTTTGTCCTCCCTGGGAACATCCAAAACAAAGCTGGTTGTCAGTTATCCTCTTTCTCTCTGGTCTTTGGTAACTTCCTCTTTGTTTCTGAGTTCAGTGATGCATTTAAAAAGTATTTTTGTGCCATTATTTCTAGATATTTATACTTGGATTTTCACATTTAGTCCATGATTTTGTCACAAAAAAGACTTTATATCATATCAAAGTTTACAATCTTATATTCTTTTTCTTTTTTTAAAAATTTTATTTATTGATTGTTCTTTAGAGAGAGGGGAGGGGAGAGAGACAGATAGATATCCATTTGTTTCACTTATTTATGCATTCATTGGTTGATTCTTGTATATGCCCTGACTGGGCATTGAACCCACAACCTTGGTGTGTTGGGATGATTCTCTAACCAACTCAGCTACCCAGCTAGGGCTGTTCTGTTCTGTAACTATAACAGTGATCTTTCATGCCTTGACCTCGGTTAATTATAATAATTGAAAACCATTAAATATCCTTCATAGTATTAGGTATATCTATATAGTCATTGCAGGACCAAGTAGCATGTTGGCCCATGAGAAGGAGATGTAGTCTTCACACTATTCAACTCAAAGAATGCTTTAGGTGACAGAATAATATGGATTTGTTTTTCCTAGACTCTCTGATTACCTTTTCCATTTCTTATCACAAAAGAGCCATGTGCTTACATTTTATTAAGAACTTCCAAGTTCTCAATCATACTGTTTTTGCATCCACATTATTTAGGGTATTTTTCTTAGAGTCCTCTGACTCCTTGTTCTAATTTGTAATGATTACTTTTTGTACCTGCCATGATCCTTTTCACTACTACTGTTTATTGGATATCCTGTATTTGTATATATTTCCTCAAATGAAATAGAGAAAGAACTTGCTCACACGCATTATAAAATCAATCTAGTAAATTTCTCTAAACAAATATGTGAGAAGCAACTTTTTTTAAATCCTCAGCCGAGGACATGTTTTTCATTGATTCTACAGAGAGAGGAAGGGAGAGAGAGAAACATCACTGTGAGAGAAACAGTGATCTGTTCAGCCTTTCTTAAGAACCTTGACCAGGGATTGGACGCGCAACCTGGGTATGTGCCCTGACTGGGAATCGAACTTGCGACCTTCGGTGCTCCAACCAACTGAGCCACACCAACCAGGGCTTGAGAAGCAGCTTTGAGTCTGGCAAGATCTTTGTTTTTGCCCTCACACTAGATTAAAATAGCTTGGTTAGTGTGTAAAATTCTAGGTTCAATATTATTTTCCCTCAGAGCACTTTTAACTTTTGTTTTCTGTGGAAAGTCTAATGCTAAACTAATTTTTGTTTCTTGGTAGTTTACTTCCTTTTTCCTTTGTTGGAAACTGATGATTTTTAGTCAAGTGTTGCTCATTCTGCCGTTTTTTGTTTGTTTGTTTGAATCAAAATATCTAAATTTCAATGGTTATTTTTCATTTTTTAAGTTTTAGGATTATCAGAACATAACTGATTTTCTTACTAAAAGCAAGGGGTAAGAACAAGCATTCTTTTAATAACACTGTTAAATCTAGGGAGAAAAGGTTAGTGTGCTGCAGAGTTACAGAAGAGTATATGGTTCTAAAAACTATTTTGTTTTAATTACAATGACATATTTGAAATATTCTTAAATATAGAAGGAAAATGATTTGGTCTTTGGAATATCTCTGTTAAAATCATTCGAGATGATCAGAAATAACCATTTAGCAGTTTGCTGCTTTTCTATCAGTTTAGTCAGTTCTGTTTTATGTTATCTCTTAAATCTGACGTTGTAGTATGTAGCACCATATACTCTTCAGCTAATATTTTAACATGATTTTTGTGCTACCAGCACGTACCAATTATTTTACGATCAAAAGTGCTGTATTACCCAAATAATTAGAACTCACCAGGAGTAGATTGGATTTAGGAGGGGTTCTCTTAGGAAAATATAACCCTCATCAGACTCTGAGTTAACTTGTAATTTTGACAGTTTTGGTGAGGCTCAATTAGGAAATTGAGTTGTATGGGGACTCCTGGAGAGTTAATTCAGTTAAGTAATTCATACCAATTTTATAGCTAGTAAGCAATGCTGTGACCCTTGAAAACTTGAGACTATGTGCTAGCACGTAGCATACAGAAGTTTTAAATGACTCATTCTCATGATCTACCCGAAACTCCGTGTATTTCCCAAAATGCTGTGACATACTGGTTAAGAAATGATAATCTAGATCAGTGATTTTTCAACCTTTTCATCTCATAACACTCAGATCCTAATTACTAAAATTCCATAGCACACCAAAAAAAATTTTTTTTTCTGATGTAACAAAAAAAGGTATAATTTTGATTCATTCACACGGGACCGCTATTGTTGTGTCAGCTTTTGTCATTTTTTAAGTTTGATAATCTAAAGGAAAAGAGGTCAGTGCTCCTAACTAAATAGTCAGGTAGTGCGTGTTTTAAAAATTATTGTGGCACACCAGTTGAAAATCACTGATCTAGATCTGTTGACTATTTTTTTGTCTTTATCTCTTTTATATAAATCTTACTTTATCCAGGTAACTGTTATTAAAGAAGATAAATGTAATGGCCTTAAACAACAGAAATAAGGATGCTGAGGAGTATGGTTTAGAATAAAGTTGAGGGCCTACTTAAATTATACCCCAACCCTAAATTGATCTCTCAGCTAAGAGTTGATTCCTAAAAGAGCAACGGTTAACTGATGGGACACATGGAATTTCTTAGTTGAATGGGGATTTTTAAGAGATGGTCAAATACCATACAATTGTTTATTGCCCCATTGTGTATCTTGTAATAGTTGTTACCTGATGAATTTTATGATTATTTTTAAGAAACGGAGTTTACTTTTCATTTGATATTACTTACTGTACATCTCCCTTTCTCTTCTGCTCCCCCCCTCCCGCAACTCACCCCAAGCATCTTTTTCTTTAAAAGTATTTAACTTGGGTTAATAGTGTATTTTTTCCCTCCTTTACACTTTAGGGTAAATATATTTAAATATCTATGCATAAACAATAATTTAAAATCCTTAAAAGGTCTTATTCAGTTGACTGATTTTTTGTTGTTGCATTAGCAGAGTGAAGATAGTCCAAGTCCCAAGAGACAGCGCCTCTCTCATTCAGTCTTTGATTATACATCAGCATCACCAGCTCCCTCACCACCAATGCGACCATGGGAGATGACATCAAATAGGCAGCCCCCTTCAGTTCGACCAAGTCAACATCACTTCTCAGGGGAACGATGCAACACACCTGCACGCAACAGAAGAAGGTTAGTCGATTACAATTTATTTCTCAAATTTTTTTCCATTGGTAGATTTTTGAGTCTTTTCTGTAGGCATTTTATAAACACATCAACACATATGTACTTGTACACTCAAACACGAAAAACGACATTACAAGTTTAGACTCCTACATAAGACTGTGAGAGTTCATATAGCTTGTGATCAACAAAGAAATTGAAAGAGGCTACAGTGATTTACCTAAAATCAATCCATACCATTATATATGAATTCAACTACCATATAGTTGAAGACTTTTTGCAGGCCAGTTTGCAATCCTGACTATGGAAAAATACATTTTATTGTTCACACGGTAAGGAAGTAAGGAGACCCAGAAATGAGCTATCTCTTCTCCACTCTCTATTTCTTCTTTATCTTCTAAGACAGTTGGGAGTGTAATTAGCTTTCTTAGTAAAAGAAAGTGTGGACTCTGTTACAAAGAGTCACTGAGGTTTCTAGTTCAACTCTCAGTCCTCTCTTTCATGGGACTTGGCCTTTGCCTTGCCTTTTCAGGGGAATACATTTCTTCCTGAGCTTCTTCCTCTTTGGTTGTTGTCTGAGGTCATAGATTTCTTCTTCCAGTGAAATAGTGCATCTTTGGGGTGGGACAACTGTTTGCATGTCCAGGTTGTTGATAACCTAAGAAATATTGTTAAATCTTGAGTTAAAAAGATTGTATGGATGGAATGTTTGTGTATCTTCAAAATCTGTATCATGAGGCCCTAACCCCCAGTGTGGCTGCAGTTGGAGATGGAGCCTCTGAAGAAGTAATTCAGATTCAATGAGGTTGTAAGGATAGGGCCTTGGTCCAAGAGAATTAGTGTTATTATAAGAAGAGATAGTAGAGAGCTCACTCTCTCTGCCATGTGAGGACACAGGGAGAAGGTAGCCACTTGCAAGCCTGGAAGAGAGCTCTTGCCAGAAACTGACCATGCTGGCACCTGGATTTTGGGCTTTAGTCTTTTTTTTTTTTTTTTTAATCCTCACCTGAGGATATTTTTTTCCATTGATTTTTAGAGTGGGAGAGATGGGGGGGAGAGAGATTGATGTGAGAGAGAGGTATCCGCTGATTGCCTCCCACATGCGTCTCAACTAGGGCCGAGGATCAAACCTGCAACCCAGATACATGCCCTTGACTGGGAATCAAACTGATGCTCTAACCACAGAGCCACACTGGCCAGGGCATGGGTCTTTAGTCTTCAGAACTGTGAGAAAATAAATTCCTGTTTATACCTCCGAGTCTGTGGTATTTTGTTTTGGCAGCCCTAGGAAACAATACTGAGGAGGTCTTAAAACCACCATTCCTTGTTCCAGATGAGACAGAATAAACCTGTTTCTGAGCTATATTCTGTTGAAACACTAAGACTTTTACATTACCTGGTGAGCATTGATACTTAATTATATGGAAATATTTAAGTAAAATAATCTGTCAACCAGGTAAAATATTTTATAGCATTAAATGTGAGTGTGAGGAAATACGGTTGGTTGTTTCAAGGTTACACCTTGAGCACATGCTGTAATCTTCCCTATTTTATGGTGGAATATATCACACATTCAGAAGAACGTGTAAAACAAGTGTATACGTAAAAGAATCCCACACAATTCTACCCAACAGGTCAGAATAGAATATTGTTAATACCTCAAAAAGCTTCCTTTCTTCCTTCCTAAAGAATAAACCCTTTCCTGTGATTTGTCATCCTTCCCTTGTTATACTTTTTAATACCTATGAATGTATTCTAAAATAGTGTAATTTTGGGTTTTGCCTGTTTTGTTTTCATTTAAATGTATTCTTTAATTTGTTTTACTAAACTTTCTGTTTTCAGTGTGGGTAACAGTAGTTCCTTTTTGCTGTGATATATTTTGTTATATTAATGTACCATAATTAATATACCCACCTGTTGTTGGGTAATGATTATGTCCAGTTTCTTACTATTATAAGGAGTGCTATTAGAAACTTTTATGTACACATTTCCTGGTGTACATGTACAAACATTTTTTTAGGTTATAATCCTAGGAATACAATTGCTAGGTCATAGGAAATGCTCTGGACTAGAAAGGGAGTGTTAAAAGTGTCTTTTTCCACATGGCAGTAGTAGCTAGCTGTGGGTTCTCAAATCTAAGAGAAGCATCATGCTCTACATTCATGATAACGTTAACAAAGGATGGATGGGGGGGGGGGGGGCACTTAGCTAGAAAACCAGCTACTGGGAATCCTGTATTCCACTCAGCAGTGTGTTACTCTCCTTAGTCCATTCTCCCTTTAATACTTCATTGTGTGCTAGATGTAAGCTTAGCTGCCAGATTTTCTTCTAGAAGCAGGCTGTGCAAACAGATGAAATATTCAACAACAGTCTAGCATAATTTCAACTACAAAGGTGATCCACACAAAAAGGCAGTTATAACAGACATTTGAGGAAAACCAACAAAGTGAAAGAAGGGCACTAAACGCAATAAAACAAAGAACTTGAAGAGACAGAACAAACAAAATAGAGTAAGTATAACATGAGAGAGATGCAAGAGGAGATTTATTATAAAAATCAACTAAAAATCTTATTGGTGCCCAGCCTGCATGCTCAGCAGTTCAGCGTCAACCTATTATCCAGGAGATCAAGGTTCGATTACGGATTAGGGCAATGCCCAGGTTGTGGGCTCAATCCCCAGCGGGGGACATGTGGGAGGCAGCCGATCAATGACTCTCTCATTGTTGATACTTCCATCTCTCTCTCCCTCTCCCTTTCTCTGAAATCAATAAAATATAAATAATTAAATAAATATTTTATTGGTAAAATTAAACAATAAATGGGCAGAAAAAGTGTTTTCATTTCTGGAAGATCAAGTGGAGGAACCTTCCCAGAGTGTGGTGTAAAAGGGCAAAATGGAAAATGTGGGAAAGGAAGTTATTATATAGCCCTGGCTGGTGTGGCTGAGTTGGTTAGAGAGTTCTGTGCACGGAAGGGTCTCTTGTTCAGTTTCCGGTCAGGGCACATACCTGGGTTGCAGATTTGATCCCCCATTGGGGTGTGTGTGAGAGGAAACCGATCAACATTTTTTTCTCTCTCTCTAAAATCAAGCATATCCTCTGGTGAGGATTAAAAATAAATTAAGGGTAAATTACTAGAAGAATAGAACTAGAATGTATAACTTCCACACAATAAAACAGATAAACAGCATACATAGAAAACTCAGTTCAACAGAAGATGGGAGGGAACAGCTTTGCACTATTTACAAGTGATGAATCTAAAACAAAATGACAAAATAAGTATCATCAGTGTCAAGTCAGCTGAAATATTTGTCCTGTCTTTTATCACTATTTCTTATTTCTAGATTTTCTCATAAAATTCTTCCTAAATGTTCTACCACAAGGCACACAGAGATTTAATGAGAGGCAATACAGGAAAATAGGAACCAGAATCATAAAGGGACTTAGAGAACTTGGATCTTAATTTGTGTTTGGTGAGTGGGGAAGTGAGAATGAGAGCAAGTGACAACAGAATAAAACAAAAAGGGCCCTTAAAGTTTGTGGGCAGGTGGAGGTTTGTTTTCAGGAGATGAGTGATGCGAGCATATATATTCTATTTTGATTTTATGTTTCACATCTTAACATCAAATAAAGACTTAAAATTGATGGTATATCATAGTTTAATTGGCAACTTTTTTCTTCTTTTTGGTGATACATAAAACAGTCCTTTAAAATACTTTTGCAGGTAGCACCCTTCTAGTTGCTATATGGGATGCTTGCTGCTGGATTCATGAATTAAAGCCAATGAGCTCTTCAAATAAGTAAAATATTTGTATGGATATAAAGATATGTTAGTTAAAGCCAGTTAGCTCTTCAAATAAGTCAATAAAATACTGGTACGTATATAAAGATATGTGTGAAAACATGAATTAGTATGCATAGATAAAATTTCTTGTTCTGTTAAAGAGACTAGAAACAGTGATGTGACTCTCATGTGGCACTGAGCACACTTGGCTTCAAAATATCAGCCACTCTGCAATTAAAGGTTCCAGGGCTCTTTGGAGAGCTGGTTAATTCAAGAACCAATGTAGGGAAAATATAAACAACAGCATATTGTGGTGCCAGATATTAAGGAAGTGCTCAAAAGGGTAAGGACATAGTAAAAGGGCACAGGAGCCAAACTGAAACTGCTCCCAGTGGACAAAGTTGAAATAATTTGAACAAAATAAAACAATAGTGTATATTATAACCAAAAGAATAAAATAAATATCCATGAGCACATACTGATTATAAATAACAGCAAACAAATAAATGGGAGAGATGCAACAGCTCTTCCTTATAGAATTCCAATTAATACATGTAGAAGAAATGAGAGGAATAGAAAATCACTATTAGAATATCCTAATGATTGCTGACACTTCATACATGCGTGCTAAAATTATCGGCAAACTTTCAGTAGAAGCAGATTAGTAATTACAAAGGGAAGAATGGTTTTGTAGTAGGGGGGTGTTGGCAGACACCAGGTTAGCCAAGTGGTCAATGATACATAAATCTGTACCAGTGATACATATTGATGTACTGTGCTCCTTACTATGATGTAGCATCCTGTCCAGTAATGTATAATCTCAGGCAGATCATGAGAAAGCATCAGACAAACCCATGTTGAGGGACATTCTGAAGTGTAAATGTCAATGTCTTCAGAGGTTTCAAGGTCATGAAAGACTGAGGAAATGTCATAGATTGGAGAAGTTAAGTAAAGGAGACAGGATAACTATATGCAATAATGAAATTCTGCATTGGATTTTGAAACAGTGAAATAGGGGGTGGGGCATTGGTGGAAAAACTGGGAAAATCTCAATACATCCTGTTTTTTAAATGATAGTGTGATACCAAGGTTTATTTCTTAATTTTGATAATTTTTCTATGCTAATGGAAGATATTAGCATGAAAGAAAGCTGGTTGAGGATTTTGTAAAAACTATACTAAAAAATTATCTCAGAAAAAAGACATTTAAAAAGTGAGTTTAAGGTGGATGGCATCGTAAATTCAATGAAGTACAATATGTAGATTTTGAAGGAAAAATGCAAAAAAAGATAGGCTAAAAATAAAGGTAGAAGAAACAGTTAATGGAGCAAGAACCTGGGGGATGGTATCAAGAGCATTGTTGAGGAGTTAATGTCACAAAAGAGCATTCCTTGTTCTAAGATTGAGCAGGTGGGAGTGAGAGGAAACAGATTTAGAGGTGCAGAGTAGGACAATTGAGAGAAAGGTGACCTGACCTCAGTACAGATTGCTGAGGTGGTTGTGTGCAGCTGTGTCTATAAGGGGGTTGTTTAGACTCTTTTACCAGTGTGGAATACATTGTAATGAGGCCTGCTGCTTTTTCAAATTGCATTGGTGCTGAGTCATTGTAAAAAGCAGTTGAGATAAATTGTGGAATTGTAGGAAAATAGAAAATGGAAGTCTAGTCAAAATATTTGTTAAATTTGTGTTAAACTATGTAGATGACTAGCACATGGAGAGTAAAAGTGGTTTCCTTTAGTAACCAGATTCTAACTAAAAATTCTGTATGTTAATGGAATATTTATGCTGACACTCTCTCAATCATTTCCATTCTCAGCATTTATTCGGTTACTGTTATATTTGCAGTTGTCAACAAATATTCTTTAGTTATTTCATGTATTTTCTTTTTTTTTAAATAAATATATCTTTATTGATTTCAGAGAGGAAGGGAGAGAGAAACATCAATGATGAGAGAGTCATTGATCGGCTGCCTCCTTCACGCCCCCCACCGGGGATTGAGCCTGCAACCGGGGCATGTGCCCTGACTGGGAATCAAACCTCGATCTCCTGGATCATAGGTTGATGCTCAACCGCTGAGCCACACCTGGCCAGGCTCATGAATTTTCAGTTGTCATTTTGGGCATATAGGAACTATGTCTTTATGTATGTTTTAGCCAAATAGACAAATGTAAAAGTTCCCACTATGCATATGTGGAACTGGCAAAGGTATATACAGGTTAAATTTTGTTATATAATGTTTATTAAAAAGGGGGGGGAATAATAAAATATGAAATTGCTGATATTTGACAATTTTTGTCTATAAAAAGCAGTTTCATACAGTTAAAAAAAATGACAGTGGTTGGCTGTTGATTTCTAAATACTTTCAGATCTGAATACCAATTTTGTTTTCCTTATTTTAAAAAAACATACATTATATTATGTAACAAGCTGATGATTGCCAGAAGGGAAGAGAGTAGAATGAAGGGCAAAAAACGTGAAGGAGATTAAGAGATACAGATTTCCAGTTTTAAAATCAGAAGGTCACAGGGATGTAATGTATGGCAATAGGGAATGTAGTCAAGAGAATTTTGATAACCTTGTATGTTGTCAGATGGTTACTAGACTTAAGGTAATCACTTCTTTAGGTATTTAATTGTTGGATAACTATTGTACACCTGTATAAGGCAATATTGTATATTAACTATTTTAATTTAATATTATTTATTTATTTTTTAAAAATATATCTTTATTGATTTCAGAGAGAGGAAAGAAGAGGGGGAGAGAGAGAGAGAGATAGAAACATCAATGCTGAGAGAGTCATTGATGGAGCCCGCAACCTGGGCATGTGCCCTGACCGGGAATAGAACCCCGATCGCCTGGATCCCAGGTGAACGCTCAACCACTGAGCCACGTCCGGCTGGGCGACTATTTTAATTTTAAAACATACTTTATTTAAATTTGTAAGTTTTTATAGCTGATGGGGAACTACAGCACTTATTTAATGTTCAAGCTTACCTTAGCATAAACTACTGATGGATTGTAAAGAAGGACAACACAGAATCCTGATACATCACAGCAGTAAACATTATAATGACCTTTCTGATATTTGCTGCGTTGCAGTCCTCCTGTCAGACGTCAGAGAGGAAGAAGGGATCGACTGTCTCGACATAATTCCATTAGTCAAGATGAAAATTATCACCATCTCCCTTATGCACAGCAGCAAGCAATAGAGGAACCTCGAGCCTTCCACCCTCCGAATGTATCCCCCCGTCTGTTACACCCTGCTGCTCATCCACCCCAGCAGAATGCAGTAATGGTTGACATACATGATCAGGTATAGTAACCGAAAGTCCAAGAAATATAGACAGTTTGGTGGCACTTTATTGAGGTGGTTTGTATTTTGTTGGTTTGGCTAACAGTTTGGTGGCACTTTATTGAGGTGGTTTGTATTTTGTTGTAAATTTCTTTTAATTTTACCTAGCAGGAAACAATTTTACCTGATATGAAGCAATTTTAAGACAAGTTCATCCTTTTTCATAAGGATTGAAATGTAAATTTTACACAGCTTCCTTAGAAGAAAGTTGAACTTTAGAAAATTAGGATCAAAATGCTTTGAAAATTTGATAAGAATGCCATACCTCTTGTGAACTTGGTTAAGGAGAAATGGACACATGTAAAGAAGTAGGAATAATTAAAAGACATATCCACACATGAGAAACAGTCACAGAATTTTTTTCAGTTGTAAAATGAAAATAGCACCTATTTCAAAAGAGATGTTGGGAGAATTGAGAGTTAATCCATTTTGAGCACTTCAGCTAGTACAAGTAGTAAGTGCTCAAGTATATTACTTCATTATTAACTATGATAATGAAATTCTATATATAACTCTGAGGAGACAAAAAGAAAACTTAAAGGAAGTTCAGAAAATGACCCAAGAATAATAGGAAAATTGGAATTACCAGAGAAGTGTGAAAGCTAATTCTAGATTACAATTAAAAAGGCACAATGACCAGATGGCTTCACAGCTGTTTTTTTAAGCTCCAAGGAACACTCATTTTAATAATAATCAAATGATTCCGGACTTTATTTTTCTTAAGGCAATTTTTGTAGTGATTTTATGAAGCCAGCATAATTCTCATACCAAAAGCAAATAAAGATGGTAATCCCCCCCAAAAACTAGAAAAAACTCTCAAATACATAAGGCTTTCTCAACAGATGTTTTAAAAATACAATCTAGCAATGTAGCAAAAGAATAATAACCTATAACCAAATAAGATTTATTCCCAAGTAAGAGGATAGTTTAATATGAAAGTATATTACGTCAAATAACAGAAGGAAAACCATACATGGTTATATCAAAAGATGTTGAAAAGTCAGTTAAAATTTAATAAAAACTGGAAAAAAACAGAATGAAAAGGAATATATTTAAGTAAAACTAACAGCAGGTATCCTAATTGGTGAGAGACAAATCAGCAACCACAGAGATGCTTACATTACTCTGTCCATTTTTATTTAATGTTACATTAGAAGTTCTACCAAATGTAGTTAAGATAATATAGTAATTAATGGATATAAAAAATTTTAAAAATAATTCTTTCTTACCCTCATAAAATTGTAGAAGAAGACACAGATTCTGCTTTGAAAGATTTTGATATGGTGCCTAAATACAAATTAAATGTACAGAAAGCAGAAATTTATTTTGATCAATTGATGAGTAGATACAATATGTTATATCCATACAATGAATATTACTAAAAAAATAATAAAGTACCAGTTCATGCTATACCATGGGTTAATGTTGAAAACATGCTAAGTTAAAGGGGCCAGTCTTGGAAGGCCATAGATTATTGTAGATTCCATTTATATGAAATGTCTAGAATAGGCAAGTTCATAGAAACAGAAAGTAGGAATAAACAGTGATTACTTATTAATAGAAAAGTAGAATAAATAATTTCTTCATACCATGGAATGTAATATTACAAAGATTTAATTAGAATTATGCCAGGAATGTGAACAATATCTGCAAGATACTGAGCAAAGGAGGCAAAATCGAGGGGACAGTGTTATGTCCCATTTTGTAAACCATGATTAAATATGTGTATGTTGGACTATATGAACACAAAGAAAAATATGAAATATATATACTGGACTTGGGGTGTGTGCGCTAAAGTGAAGGGAACAGGAAGGTGGTTAAGGATGGAATTAAAGAAAGAAAAGGAAAAGACTCAGAAGAGGTGAGATCTCATTTAAGACAAATTATATGTTGGGTGTATATTAATGAGAAATGAAACAATTACGTATGTATATATTAGAACAATCCAAGATATAGAAAACGTTAACAATAGCCATGGCAGAAATTAAAGAAATGATAAAATGCCTGTTTTTAGAAATGACATCTGAATTGTCTAATCTCTTAAGAACCGATAATTTATTAAGTTCCAGTTAAAAGTATTCCAGATCATAGTAAAAGAAAGCTTCCAAGTATATTTTATGAAGCTTGCATAACCTTAATAATGAAATCTCATAGACAGTAAGACAAAACTGTCAACTAGTTTCCCTTTTGAATACAGATGCAGATGTTTTAAAAATAAATTATAGCTAGTGATGTAAAAGAATATTAGAATTATTGAAAGAATTAATGTTAGAGTTTATTCTGGAAATGGAGCATAAGTTCAACATTAGGAAGTCTTTCAAGGGGATTAATTCCAATATACTGAGAAAATATTTTGTTAATAAATGGAAATATATATATAATGTAGTCATTTCTGTAGTCAAAGGTCTTAAATGAAAATAGAGAAAAATAATCTATTGATAATGTAACAAAACCCACAAACTTAAAAGAGAAAGAGAACTTGGAGGAATAAATTTAGTAATATCTTTATGAAGAAAACTAATTTTTTGAAGGGTAGTACCATAGTATTGAACATGTGGTGGCATAATGTTCTAGTGGAAACAACCTTAATAAAAAATTATGTGTCCTTTGTAAAATAACATAACCTTTAACACAAATTAATATAAATCAGGATATCAGTGGGGTTTCAAACTGGTTAAAATTATGAGTTTATTTACATAAGAATAAGTGTGTAAAGATGGCCAAAAAATAAAATGAGAAGAAAGTATGGTAATGAAAAGAATTTGTCTTATTAGATATTAACCTTTGTAATAAGATACTATATAGTTATTGAAACAGCACAAATTTGTCATGAAATGGATACTGGTGTATGTGGGATGTTACTAAATGGGAAAATGATGGTATTTCAGTTCAGAGGGAAAAGGATGGTTTAATAAACGGAACAAGTATAATTGTAAGGAAAAATTAGAGCTTTGCTTTACAGTATTAACAAAAATACTTTAGTTGGAGTATAAATTAAATATAAAAAATAAAAGTATTAGAAAGTTTAGGAGCATACATGTACAGGGTGGGGCAAAAGTAGGTTTATAGTTGTTCATATGGAAAATAATACAATAATTAATAAATGTTCCAAGAATAAACTGTTTCACTTACAACTGTAAACCTCCTTTTGCACCACCCTGTATAACTTCATAAAGGAAACTACAAAAGCTACACTTAAACTACATTCAATAAATAGATTATGGAAGAAAAATTTTCATTAAAGCATTTAGCTTTAAAAGATAAAACATAGACTGGGAAGTTTTTTTGATTTTTTTTTTTTTTTTTTTTAGGTTTTACACATGGCAAGCAATAGGTGCTTATTTCTGTTTTTTAAATTTTCTTTTTTATTGAATTTATTGGGGTGACATTGGTTTGCAAAGCCATACAGGTTTCACATGTACAACTCAAAACATCATCTGCACACTGCATCATGCACCCACTGCCCAATAGGTGCTTATTTCTAATTTTAAAAAAAACGATAAGTGAATGTACATACAATGTAATAGAAAATGGGCATTGAGCAAAGGATATAGATTACTTACAGAAAAAGAAATCTGAATGGTTAATAAACATATTTTAAAATGTTCAGCCTCTCTAATCAGAGAAGTGCAAATATAAAGCAAGTATGTTGATACTGTTTTTTTCATTCTTCAGGTAACCCAAGTATATCTACATTGAGTGTAGGTGTTGGGATTGTAACTTACTCCATCCAGCTATTTGCAAAAGTTTAAAATACATTTATCCTTTTTTAAAAAAGAAAAAAAAAGTTTTTCTTTATTTTAGAGACAGGAAGTGAGAGGGGGAGAGAGAAACATTGATGTGAGAAAAATCCATCCACTGCCTCTTGCATGCACACCCCCTAGTGGGCATTGAGTCCACAACCCTGACATGTGCCCTGACTGGGAATCCAACCAGCGACCTTTTAGTGCATGGGACAACACTCGACCAACTGGCCACACTGGCCAGAGCAATACATTTATCCTTTTACCCAGTAATAACTCTGAAACAAATAAAGCTACTAATATGTAAGAATATATATTCAATGATATTTTTTTAAATTGTATTTATATTGGCAAAAGAGTGAAAACTTGAATGTCCATTATTAGAGGAATGATAGAACTGTGTTAAGTGAGTTTACTTGAAAATCTGGCTAGTATCAAAAAGAATGATTACATTTAACTCACTTGAAAAGATATCTATCAATTGAAAAATAAGTTGCAGGGTAATATGATCTCATTTCTATTAAGAAAACAAAAATAAACATGATGACAATTTGTAGGTAATCATGCTTGTGTATGTTCGTAGGCTCATGGAGAAAGATGTGAAGGATATGTTATTAACATTGTCCTAGGATAAGTAGAATGAGAATAAGACTGACCAAAAGAGAAGGAAATTATTTAACTTTTAAAAATACTGTTCTTTGTTGTTTCTCTAGTTGCAATGAAACAAAAATTTTTTTCCTGTTGGATGTGGCCAGGTATTAGAAGATGAAAGCTGTCCTTTTCCCAAGTTTTCTCTTTAGAAAAGTTTTTAGTAGTCTAGAAGAGTTAAAATAGCAACTGATTCTTTTCCTGGACTTTTTAGGAAATCTTTTTGAAGGAAGAGTTTAAGTTTATTCCAAGTTCTGTGGGCATCATATACTACTCTTGAAACAGACAGCTTTTCTATCCAATGACATAGAATAGTTTAGTTGAAACTGTTGAAGAAATACATTGTGAAAATCTGTGTACCTGAGAATCAATAAATGACCAGATTTTGATTTTTAATAGTTGATGTTTTATCCAGACAACCAAAATTTTAATGTTTTGTTTTTCTTTCCTAATAGCTCCATCAGGGCACAGTCCCTGTTTCTTATACAGTAACAACAGTGGCACCACATGGGATTCCGCTCTGCACAGGCCAGCACATCCCTGCATGCAGTACACAACAGGTCCCAGGATGCTCTGTGGTTTTCAGTGGACAGCACCTCCCTGTCTGTAGTGTGCCTCCTCCAGTAAGTCTGTGCAATCCCTCTTTTTTTTTTTTAAAAAAAAAAAAATATATCTTTATTGATTTGAGAGGAGAGGAGAGGCAGAGACAGAGATAGAGACATCAATGATGAGAGTCACTGATAGGCTAGCCCGCAACCCGGGCATGTGCCCTGACCGGGAATCGAACCCTGATCGCCTAGGATCCTAGGTCGATGCTCAACCACTGAGCCAAGCCCGGCCGGGCATGTGCAGTCCCTCTTTAGAATGGCTAAGTGTGTTATATAAGTAAACAAAATTTAAGAGACTGCCTTCTGTAGCTTTTCACTTCCAACTAAAAAAGGCTATTTTATTGCAGTGGCAATCTCAATAGCTTTGTTATAGTAACAGTTTAATAAAATTAGCTTTAAATTTTGATATATTTTTACATTAATTAAATTATACATATTTGAATATCCTGAAGGTCAAAGCATGTTCCTTTGTATATCAGCACAGTTATAATTAAATCTTAATTTAGGTTGGCTGTGGAGTATTAACATAGGATATTGGACTTGTTAGTAATAAAGTCTAGTTAGTGATCAGCAGTAATAGTCTCAGAAGTTAATGGGATTTAACAGGCACTTCAAGTGCTTGGTCTATTTATTCCTCAGTATAAGAAGCCTGTGATGAAAATGGTATCCCTCATTTTCTAGATGATGAAATGAAAATGACTTGCTTACAGAGACAGTATGAGAGAACAGGGATTTACACCCACTTCTTTCTGCCTTTTAAACTTAATCTTTTAATCTACCAACCCTCCCTCCCCCCCATCCATCCAGTGTCTCTATTTCACAAATGGGGTTGCTGAAATCCAAGAGATTTAAATTACTTGTCTAAGGTCAATTATGTTTTCAAAGTAAAGCACTTTGCTAAATTTATTAATACAACCCTAATACGTTTGTTTGAATGTGGGATTAAAATGAACACACATCAACAAATACCAGCCCAATTTAACAGAATAATTTACCCAAGCTTGGTTTCTCAGTTATTGAGAAGACCATAAATCACTTAGTTGTGAATTGGGCTCCTATAAATATAAAAATCTTAGAAATAAAAAATTTCTACAAGATTAAAAAAGAGAGCTTCTTGGAAAGCAGTATCTGCCGCATCTTAAACCAAGTAGAGAGAGATTCCTCCCATTTCATAGTTAATAAGGCTAAAGTAAAAGTTAGGTGTTTTGACTGGTTTGTAAGAACTATATAAGATACAGAATAATTACTAGTTACCAGTATTTTACTAATAGTTACAAACATACACTAATATTTCATAGTTAATATAGGTTATTAAAACATTCTGGTTCGATTTGGGGGGATATGGCAATAGCATCTCGGTTTCTCTTACAGATGCTGCAGGCGTGTTCCGTTCAGCACTTACCGGTCCCATATGCTGCATTCCCGCCCCTTATTTCTAGTGACCCATTTCTTTTACATCCTCCTCACCTTTCTCCTCATCATCCTCCTCATTTGCCACCCCCAGGCCAGTTTGTCCCTTTCCAAACACAGCAATCACGATCGGTAGGTATTTTCTACTTTTATGTCTTTAATATTCACAGAATATTTAGACCTCAAAGGTAGATTAATTTAGTAGATATAAGTTGTTACCATTTAAAAACTATGCCTTGGGCATTCTTCTGGTTCTTAAAAGAATTAAGGAATCCAAAGGCATACAAATTAATATAGGTAAATTAATCGAGAGTTATCTTGGTTTCTTAAATTTCTAGTTATTTTATGTAACTTGTGTGACTTAAATATGTTCCTCATGTCTGCAATCCTTCAGGAAGTAAATGTGAAGAAAAAGTCAGTTTTCCTGTTTTTTTCCTTTTATGTATTTCTAAAATGGAAAATGAAAATATTATAAAATTGTCTATACTTGTTAGAATAATTTAAATTCATTTAGGCAAGTAAAGTAATCCTCTGAGCCTCAATTGGTTGTTATGAAGCCTGTTTTTCTACTCTGTTCTTATGAAAGGTAGATGAGATAGTCTGTTAACATAGTTAATTCTGTCCTGGGACTGGAATATAGCTGAGAGGCACAGGAAGAAGGCCCAGTTGTTTTGGGATTGCCCAAGTTGAACATCTGAATATCAGGCATTACGAGAATAGGAGAGAGATCATGTGAAAATGGTTAGAGTTTAAGATTTCAGCCCTGTGAAAGGAACTTGACAATCTGTTCTGGTAGAGCCTAACCATCCTTTACTAAGGGTTTATGTACCATGCTGGGGCACAGGCAGGGAAGAACCTACCTGGCTGCTCTCCTGAAACTATAGAAGCCAATTATGACAGAAGTTTCATCCAAAAAGTTAAAACTACTTCTACAAGAAAATCTTTTATTAGAATTGGGACAGAATTCATGCCAGGTTGTTCCTTAGCTTCCAGTACCTGGGAATTCAAAGTTAAAACAAAATTTGACCATCACTCATATCTGAATTTGGAATTATTTAAAAGGTCCAGTCACATAGCCAAATCAGAACTTGTGTTGTCATAGTGTCAGCACTTGTGATTTCTTTCAAGCATGTATAAACTTTCAAATTAAAGTGTTAGTAATTGTATTTGAGTAATATTCTCTATAACTGAGGGAGGAAGTCAGACTAACATTTAAGAATATGCTGAAAACATCAATACAAAATGTGTACACAAATGTCCTTAGCATTATTCCTAATAGCCAAAAAATAGAAACAGTGCAAATGCCTATCAGCTGATGAATGAGTAAACAAAGCATGGTGTATCTATACATTGGATTATTATTCAACCATAAAAAGTAGTGAAGTGTTGATACACAGATTACAAGATGATGAGCCTTGAAAACATTATGCTAAATGAAAGAAGCCAGATACAAGGGCCATAATATTATGTGGTTCTGTATATATGAAATGTCCAGAATAGGCAAATCTATAGAAATGGAATGTAGATTAGTTGTTGTCCAGGGCTTGGGGAGGACTGAGGAGAAATGGGTAGTGGACTGACTAATGAGGGGGTAAGGGGAGAGGAATGTTCTGGAATTAGTGGTGAATATACAAAAATGAATTGTACTCCTTAAGGTGTATTTTACAGTATGTGAATTATATCTCAAGAAGCTACTTTTTAAAAATTCCACATGCTATGTGCTTACATACACTGTGTTCTATGTGTTACTTATATATTGTCTCAGTGGTTTCAGCACACTTTCAAAATAGGCTGTGAAAGTATCGGTTCTGTAGATGACAATATTGAGGTTCGAATTAAGTAATTTATCTAAGTCACATGGCTAATTAGTGACAGCACCAAGAATCTATCTGATGTCAAAACCCATAAACTTTCTACTACAGCGTAATGCCTACTATATCTTAACCCATTTAGCCCTGGTGCTGATTTATAAATAGGTATACACAGTGTTCAACTTCATGTTAAGTGTTAAGTGTCTGAAAATCCTGTGAGTAGGTCAGTGTACCGTATGTGTTTTAAGTAATTTTAGTCATGCAGTTGGCTTACTACATGACTCTTTGCCTTTCCTTCTCTCATCTTAAGAGAAGGCTGAAACAGTAAAAGAAATGTATCCTTTAATGAATAGTGGAAATGTTTAATGACATATTTTGGAGACTTTTCTTATTGAAATTCAATTAAAGGCAAGAAGATTTTACTCTGTCCACGTGTATGAATTTAGGTTCATGTGAACATCAAGAAATGTATGACTTTAAAAATATTGGGGGTGTGTGATTTTTATTATTATAGCAACATATCTAAACACTGGAAGTACATTAGTTTGCTTTTTTCCCCCCCTCAGCCTCTGCAAAGGATAGAAAATGAAGTGGAACTCTTAGGAGAACATCTTCCAGTAGGAGGTTTTACTTACCCTCCCTCAGCCCATCCCCCAACATTACCTCCATCAGCTCCTTTGCAGTTCTTAACACATGATCCTTTGCATCAAGAGGTGTCCTTTGGAGTAGTAAGTTTCCACTCAATGTTATTTATTTTTTGCTTTGATAACTTGCTTGTTTTGAGTTCAGTTTCAATGTAACTCTGCATGTTTAGAATTTTATATTGTTGAAATCATTGGTGTTGGAAAATTGTATTTAGAAACATACCTATGTTTTAAACTTAGTTATTGCATCTATGTGAACATTTAAGAAATAGTAAATACCACTTGAACATTAAAGAACTTTCTAGGCTTTTTTTTTTTTTTTTTTTTAAGAGACTTTGACAGATTAAATATTTATAAAGGTAAATGATCTTAACTTGTTTCAACATTTTTTCTCCTACAGCCTTATCCTCCATTTATGCCTCGGAGGCTCACAGGACGTAGTAGATACCGATCCCAGCAGCCAATACCACCTCCCCCTTATCATCCCAGCTTACTACCATACGTGTTGTAAGTTCTTTCTTATTTTAATGAGTCCTAAATTTTGACATTCTTGAGATTCTCTTTCCTTTATGAGTATCTTCTATGTGGTGTATAATTTAGAGAGTGTTAGATATTTTTTTTTATTTAATGTTAAGGGGTTGGGGTATGGGACCATTTAAGGGTGAAAGAAAGAGTCAAGGACAAGAGAGAAGTAGGGGAAGAAATTTGTGAGCCAGAAAATAGGTTTACCAAATTTAAAGGTAGAAAAGTTTAAAATTTTTGCAACTTTTACAACTGGCATCACTAGCTGTCTTCTTTGATTATCCAGCTTTTGATGCCACTGCTTCTCTCAAGGGAAGAGAGAAAGATAAGATTTCTGTGCCTTAGAAATACTCTGTTAGAGGTCCTGGCTGGTTAGAGCATTGTCTCATTAGGCCAAGGTTGCAGGTTCAATCCCCAGTCAGGGCACATACAAGAAGTAACCAATAGCCTGGCTGGGTGTGGCTCAGCAGTTGAGCATCGACCTCTAGGATCCAGGAGATCACGGTTCGATTCCTGGTCAGGGCACATGCCCCAGTTACAGGCTCAATCCCCAGCAGGGGGCATGCAGGAAGCAACCAATCAATGACACTCTCATCATTGATATTTCTCTCTCTCTCCCCCTCTCCCTTCCTCTCTCTGAAATCAATAAAAATAAAAAATAAAAATAAGAAGTAACCAATAAATGCAGAAGTGAGTGGAACAACAAGTCAGTGTTTAAAAAAGAAAGAAAAAGAAATACTGTTAGGATTAAGTTTGTAACAGAAGCACCCATGGGTTAAACATGATAGTTCTTTATTTCTCTCTCATGTAACGAAGTTCAGAAGTAGGCAATTCAGGTATGGTTTGTTTAGCCCCATAGCTCTAAGGAATGGTTCTGCCATCCTGTTGCTTCCTGTGAAATAGTTCTCAGGTTCCAGCTATCACGTCCACATTCCAGCCAGTAAAAATGAAAGTGGGTCTCTCTGCCTACCTGCCTCCTCTCAGAGATACTTTCTAGAAGTTGTACGTATTACTCCTGCCAAATCCCATTGGCCAGAATTTAGACTTATGTCTATAACTACCTGCTAGGAAATCTAGAAAATGTTGTCTTAGGGTCAGGTGCTTCTATTACACTATTTTGATTATTGTAGTCTTAAATCAGATAGGATGTCTCCCAACTTAGTTCTTAAAATGAACCATATAAATTTCAAAATCAGCAAATTAGTTTCTACTTTAAAAAAGGCTTGCTGAAGCAGCACAGTTTACAATAGCTAAGATCTGGAAACAGCCCAAGTGCCTATCAGTAGATGAGTGGATAAAAAAGCTGTGGGATATTTACACCATGGAATACTATGGTGTAAAGAAGAAGAATCTCGTACCCTTTGGGACAGTGTGGATGGACCTGGAGAGTATTATGCTAAGTGAAATAAGCCAGGCAGGGAAAGACAAATATCACATGATCTCGCTTATATGTGGAATCTAAAGAACTTAATAAACTGATGAACAGAATAGATTCAATGACATGGAAGCATAGATGTGACTGACGAATGTCAGAGGGATGGAGGAGGGCAGGTAGGTGGAGGGGGAGAGAGTAACCAAAGAATTTATATGCATATATGCACAACCCAAGGACACGGACAATGATGGGGAGAGGGACTGGGGAGGGGGAAGGGACGGGGTGGAACGGGTCATTGGGGAGAAAAAGGGACATCTGTAATATTTTAAACAAAAATTAAAAAAAAATTTTTTAAAAAGGCTTGCTGAGGTTTTGGTAGGGTTTGCATGAAATCTGTAGATCAGTTTTGGGAGAAAATTGACACCTTAATATTGACTTGTCAAATTACAGAGTATATTTTTCTATTCTTTTAAAGTTTATCCTAACAGTATTTTTACAGTTTTTATTATATAGGTCTTGCATATGTTTTGTTGAATTCATTCCTAATATTTTATGTGAATGATATTTTTTTAAGTGTCAGTTTTTAATTGTTTATTGTTAGTGAAGGCAGTTTTTTTAAAGGGTTGCCACTGATTAAGCCTGACCATCTGTCCCTGTAGCACTGTCCTTGTTCTTCCTGTTCATAGAAGTAATGTATCAATGCTAGTGTTGATTATTTTCACTGCAGATCAATGCTTCCAGTGCCACCTGCAGTAGGCCCAACTTTCAGCTTCGAATTGGATGTGGAAGATGGAGAAGTAGAAAATTACGAGGTGAGTAGGTGAACTTTGAGTTAAGTTGGGGAGTATTGTGTGCATAAAATGTATTCTACTCAACTCATTCATCTAATTAAACAGTATTAGGTGAATCCATTGTACATCTCAAGATACAAATACGTTTAAAAAAAGTGTAGCACCCTTAAGGATATTTTGTCATGTACCACACAGCTCTGATAATGAGACAGACTTTTGGTGCTCTATTAGAATTACATACAACTCGTGTGGGAGAATGTAAATGAGAAAACAGTGAATTATGAATAGATGTTCTCAAAGATTTTGTGGAAGACAGAGATGTTTGAGCTGGTTCTTGAAGAATGGGAAAACTTTTTTGTGCATAAGATTGAGGCAGGAAAGTGCTGGGTATTCTTGAGGAACTGCATACAGTCTGTGGCTAACGTGAGATTTGATTGGAAAGCTCAACTGGTTGTCCTTGAGTGTCCTGCTAGAGAACACTAGGAGGAACATCACAAACACAATCTTAAAGCACCTTTGTTTTGTTTTCTAAATGCTTGTGGAAGAGATCAGGCCAAATACTATCCTTCTGTAATTTTCAAAATGCCATTATATCACTTGCTTTCTACATATATAATCACACTGCAACGTCCTTTGGCTTCGATTCCCAGATTTCTTGAGAGAGAAAGGTGCTATAATAATTTCCTGATTTTTGTTTCTAGAACACTGTGTTAGTTTTGTACAGAGCAGTAAGAAAAGGAGTTGGGCTCTAGCCAGTTTTGCTCAGTGGTTAGATCATGGGCCTGTGGACCGAAGGATCCCAGGTTTGATTCCTGTCATGCATGTACCTTGGTTGCAGGGTCTATCCCTGGCCCGAGTCGGGGTGTGTACCAATCAGTGTCTCTCTCTCATATCGGTGTTTCTCTCTCTTCCATTCTCTCTAAAAAAAGATCAATGGAAAAACATATCCTTGGGCGAGGATTAACAAAACAAAAAAAAGAGAAAAGAAAAGGAATTCATTATCTTTTAGGTATTCTGCACTAAAATTAAGTCTTATTTCATGCTCTAAAAGGACAGCTCTTTGGTAAATGGATTATATACATACCAATGGGAAAAACAGTGATACTATCCCAATGTAAGAAAAATATTTTGTATTTGGCATTGGAATCCCTTTCTAAACTGTATTTTGGATTTAATATGTTTGATCTTCTGCAAAGTCATACTTTAATCCAATTGAGAAAATCTTGCTTGCTTTTCTGGTTTTATCTCAGAGAGTATGCACACCTATAACACTCCCTAGTCCAGAGTGCTCACCATTTTTTGAGTCTACCCTATACATTGTTGCCTATGTGCTTTAACTCCCTTGATCTTTCTGCCTAATTACTTTTTCCCCTTCCTCTACATTTTGAAACATAGCCATCAAACTACATCTGTGAAAGGCATTTCTAGTCCGTTATCAGATCTAAATGTCTCTCTCCATCCTTTTTGTTCTTATAATGCCATATAGAATAATCATGCCCCACCTTCAGTTGTCTTGCCTGCTGGGTCATGTAAATTGTTGAGGGCTTGATTATCATTACATTGTCCTTTCAGTAAGGGCTTAATGAACATATCTTATTGAATATAAGTGTCATATTTGTGTTAGTTGACCTAAGTGTCCTATAGTATGTACAGTAGAGGAATAATAGATAGAGATAAGCTATATCATAAATTTTATATGCTAATTGTAATCAGCACCAATTAAATTTAACAATTTACTATCCTAGCATTTAGAAGGACTTAGGGGCATTCATGTTTACAAAGGGGGAGCAATTTATTTTAGGTGACCCAGTTCTTCAAAAGAAGCTGTATGTACCAAAAGCAGTGTTGTGGCATCATCGTATTAAAACATAGCTATCACAGCATTAGTTACTGAGATTTTTTTTGAGAAATTGTTCTGCTCAATACCTGTCGTCTTTTTTTTGTTACCCGTTCTCTTAACTCTGTGGCAGCCTGTAAAGGGGGAAAGCAGCACATAAAGGGCTGTCTGATTTTAGAATAAAGCAAATGAATAATTAGAGCCATTGAAAACTGGGAGAAAGGAGGTACTTATATAAAATCAGTAAGCAAAATAGCTGCAATTCATTGAAACATCAGCTATGCTAAAATTCATTAATTCATAGTGATACTTAAAAAAAAAAAAAAACCCAAAACCTCAGTGTTCTTATTCGTCCTGCACTATATATATGAGTTATACTACTGAATGTAGTTTGGTATGGGGTAATGCTCAGCATAGAAGTATTTCATCTAATAGATGAAGAAAGAATGATAGAATTAGAATATGACCATTTTGCCATCTTTAATAATTAATGAATCTAGGTAATCCTCCATCAGTGGCTGCTAACGTAACAACTAGGTATGATGAGCTATGATCAAAATACTCAAATCCACCAATTTATAGGAAATACAGGGGACAGGGAAACTCAAGTCAGGGTGGGGAGGTTCAGTCAAAATTCAGTCTGGGCATTTCTACAGGCCATTGACTTGTTTTTGTCAATAAATACAAAATTTAAAAAACGATACTTGACATATCAAACAATGGGAATACATGGATTTATTTGGATCCTGATTTGAATATTCTTACAAGTATTTTGAAAGTAATTGAAACCGTCAGGCATTTGACAAAGAATTATAAGGTGTGATGATGATGTGATTTTATTCTTTTAAAAAAAAAATTTTGTTTTTTAAAGTGGTGGTTTTCAACCTGGGGATAGTTTTATCCCCAAGAGGATATTTAGCAACATCCTGAGATATTTTTTAGTTATTACAATGCGGGGGGGGCTGTTACTGGCATTTAGCAGAGAACAGCCCCACATGATAAAATTTTATTCAGCCCAAAATGTCAAAAAGGTTGCAGTTGACAGACTGTTTTAAAGATACACAACAGAACTATTTTATTAATGAAATACCATGTTTTAGTTTTCTTTGAAAAATAATCTGGTGTTTAATAGGTGAAATAAAATTAGCCATGGATTGTTGAGCCTGAGTAATGGGCATATGGAATTTCATTATACTGTATCTCTTCTTTTGTATGTATTTAAAATTTTCCACAATAAAAACAGTTTTTAAAAAATTACTACAATAGAAAAATTTAAAGAAAATTAAAATATGTCTCCTTTTCCATCAATAGGCCCTTTTAAACCTGGCAGAGCGACTAGGAGAGGCTAAGCCACGAGGACTGACTAAAGCAGATATTGAACAACTTCCTTCTTATCGGTTCAATCCTAACAACCACCAGTCAGAACAGACTTTGTAAGTACATTTTTCTGACATCACTCTGTGTTAAATTTCCTTTTCTACCTTTATGAAATAAAAGCTTGAGAGTCACAGATAAAGATAAGTAACCTCTTTTTCATACTTTAGGCCTATGTTGTCTAGTTAGGTAGCAGCTAGTCACATGGGCTGTTGAAATAAAATTAAAAGTTAAATTTCTTAGTAGCACTAGCTAGTGATGCTGTATTGGAAGACGTAGAACATTTCTTTCACTTTAGAAAGTTCTATTGGAGAGCGCTGTTCTGGGTTTTTAGGTTTCCTGGAAATTTTTTGGTTTCTAATTCAAACGGCAATATTTTATATATGATTAAAAAGTCTCATACATGTAAGGTTTAAGGTTTTTACCTAAAGATTCTGCTTATTATAGTATCTTCTTTATAGCATAAACTATACTGAGATATAATTCACATTTATATTGGTTCTATAGTACATTCAGAGTTTTGCAACCATCTTCACAAGCAAATTTATATCATTTTCATCACCCCAAGAAGAAACTCCTTACCCATTAGCAGCCACTCCCCATTTCTTTCCAAACCTCTTCACCCTGACACAAACCTGAATTAATTTTCTTTAATCTCTATAGATTTGCCTATTCTGGACATTTCATGTAAATGGGATCATATAATATATGGTCTTTTGAGTCTGGCTTCTTTCACTTAGCTTGTGTTCAAGGTTCATCATGTCATAACTTGTAACAGTACTTCATTCCTTTTTATGGCCAAACAATATTTGATTGTATGGATACACCAGATATTGTTTATCCTTTCCTCAGTTGTTAGATATTTGGGTGTCCACATTTTGGCTAGTATTAACAATACTGCTGTGAACATTTATGTACAGATTTCCCTTGCTCCAAACGTAGAGCGTTTCATAAGCCAAAAGGGCATAAAGTGAAGAAGCAATTATCATTAATTCATATGGAAAATATTTTGAGCATTCCCAGCTCCAGAAAAATAACCTACCAAATTATATCAAAAAACACATAAAACTTAAAGTAACGCTAACATACAGTAAAAGCAAGAATGATTATGATAAATACACAGCCTGTATAAAGTTGAAATAATGTATGTACAGTGTAGTTTAACTTATCAGAATTGGGAAGACTCAGAGCACACGAACTGGCTGAGAGGTGTTGCTAATGGTGTGTTGGGCTGAGTCATCGGAGGGGAGGTAGGAGATACAGGAAAGGAAGAGAATCATCTGTTAACATGTCGTTGTCTGACTTCATCATGGGAAGCAGGTCACCGACATCTACACCTTCTTGTCACCTGCCTCAATGTCGAGGTCAAGGTTTGTCATCTGCTATGGCTGATGTATGATTTTTCTATAATATAATTTGTAGGCACTCAAAATATCCTGCAAACCTGCCCTAAACCTAGGTGCTCATTCAAAGTCATACTTTTCTGTAATCATTGCAACACTGTCCATTGTATCGAAAATATCACACAAGTGCTTCATGTTCAGTTCTGGGTTACCTGACTTCAGGCTTTTCACTTTTGGTTTGGGTTTTATGTGTGACCTTTCCTCTTGCAATTGCATGAGCTCTTCAGAACCAATAGTAACTTCAGCAGCTTTCAAGATTCTTTCTCTTGCCCCGCCAGGCGTGGCTCAGTGGTTGAGCATCGACCTAAGATCCAGGAGATGGCGGTTCGATTCCTGGTCAGGGCACATGTCCGGGTTGTGGGGTTGGTCCCTGGTTGGGGGAGTGCAGGAGGCAGCCGATCAATGACGACTCCCTCATCATTGATGTTTCTGTCTCTTTCCCTCTCCCTTCTGCTCTCTGAAATCAATAGAGATATATTTAAAAAAAGATTTTTTTTCTCTTTGCAAGTAAATAGTATGAATGGTGGATTAAGGCAGGTTCAACAGACACAATGTTTTAATTTTGTTCACCCCAATGTAAATGCTTAGTTATGTCTAGTTTTACACTAAGCATCCTTATAAGCTCTCTTAAGTCTTTTCAGATACCTTAGGACACATCTTGCTAACAGATGTACAAAATAAATCGAGATAAAGCACACATGCTCACAGACACATTTCAAAGTTGTGGCTTGATTCTGAGATGCTGAGTGTAGTTCTTTGGAAAGGAGCTTGGCAGTGCCACTCTTGCTGCTTGGGGTGCTTGCTGTAAAATAAATACTGAGTGCTAATTTTTAATATACTTTTTTTTGGTAAAAGCAGAAAATCCTCTTTAGATTTCTTTTGGTTAGCAAAAACAGGTACTAATATAAGTCTTTAATGAAAGTGAGTGGCATCGTGCTAACTTTCAAAAAATAGGGCAATACCTCTGTAGTTTTTCTGTGGATATGTATTGATTTCTTTTGGGTACCTAGGTGTATTGGGTCATATGATAACTCTGTTTTTGAGAACTTCTAGTTTTTCTAAAGTGGCTATACCATTTTACATTTCCACCAGCAATATACAAAGTTTTAATTTATTCACATCCTTACTGATGCTTATTATTGTCTATCTTTTGATTCTAGCCATCCTAGTGGGGGTAAAGTGATATCTCATTGATGTTTTGATTTCCATTTCCCAGATGACTGGTGATTTTGAGCTCTTTTACTCTACTTTATTGGCTGTTTATATATTTCTTTGGAAAACTATTCACATCCTTTTTTCCATTTTTAAATTTTTTTAAAAAGTTTTTGAGTTGTAGGAGTTATTTATATATTATATATACAAGTCCCTTACTGATTTTCAAAAATAACTCCCATGCTGTGAGTTGTCATGTTGTTGTTTTTTTTACTCGATATATTTATTGATATTAGAGGGGGAGGGAGAGAGAGAAACATTGATGAGAGAGAAAAACACCTGTCTGTTGCCTCCCATACATACCTCAACTGGGCATTGAACTCACAAACTAGGTATGTGCCCTGACCAGGGATTGAATCTGCAACCTTTTAGCAAATGGGACAGCGCTCCAACTGAGCACCCTGCCAGGGCTTTTTTTTTTTTTTTAATATGTCTTTATTGACTTTAGAGAGAGGAAGGGAGAGGGAGAGAGAGGTAGAAACATCAATGATGAGAGTCATTGATAGGCTGCCTCCTGCACGCCCTCTACTGGGAATCAAACCGTGACCTCCTAGTTCATAGGTCGGAGCTCAACCACTGAGCCTCGTCAGCCAGGCTGTTTTTATTTTCTTGATGTCTTTTGAAGCACAACTTTTTTAAAATGTTGATGATGTTCCATTTACCTATTTTTGTTTCTTGTGCTTTTGGTATCATCATAAAAGAAACCATTGCCTGCTTTGAAGTCACGAAGATTGACTCCTGTGTTTTCTCCTAAGAGTTTAATAATTTTTAGCTTTTACATTTAGGCCTTTGCTCCATTTTTTAGTTAACTTTTGTGTTAATTTTTGTATATCATGTGAGGTAGGGGCCCAACTTCAGTTTTGTTGCATATCGCTATCCAGTCATTCTAGCACCCCTTTGTTGACAAATACAGTACCTCCAGTATTAGGACTGGCTTGGGCCCTGGCCAGTTTGCTCAGTGGTTAAAGTGTTGGCCCACAAACCAAAGGGTCACGAGTTTGATTCCTAGTCAAGGGCATGTGCCCGGGTTGCGGGCTCGATCCCCAATAGAGGTGGCGTGCAGGAGGAAGCTGTTCAATGACTTTCATCATTGATGTTTCTCTCTCTCTCTCTCTCCCTCTCCCTTCCTCTCTCTGAAATCAATAAAAACTTTTTTTAAAAAAAATGTTTAAAAAAAATTCTTGGGTGAGTATTCAAAAAAAAGAACCTGGCGTGGATATTAAACCAGAGATTTTCTTGATGATCTCTCAGTAAAGAAAAGCACTTTTACTAAATGTCTTAATAATCATGATTTTTAAAATTTTGTCTTAAAATTTAAATGACATTTTGATAAGTGAAATGGTAAGTGGGTTTTTTCAGGCTTCAGTAGTCATAACAAAATAGAAAACTACTTGGTTTTATGGTTAAATGACTTGTTTGCTTTTTTTAGGTGTGTAGTATGCATGTGTGATTTTGAGTCAAGGCAGCTACTTAGAGTTTTACCCTGTAACCACGAGTTCCATGCCAAGTGTGTCGACAAATGGCTGAAGGTAAAGTGGATGGCATCTGAGAAGAGAATAAAATTGAACTTTCTTTTTATTGAGCATAGTTTCATGTAGAGTAAGTCCATCGTTGGTGGAGGGTGGGTAAGGAGGTAAAATTCAAGCACTGCTTTCAGTATGATTTCTGATCATGAAGAGAAATATCAGCAAAAATGAACTACAGTCATCATCATGGGCATGATTTTGTAAAACCTGAAACTTGGTTATCTGTCCTTGATAATCAGTATGTCCTAACTTTCTCGTGGTATATATTGGCAAGACCTCAACACCTTAGGCCAGTTTCCTCTAAGAGTTTAGAAGGGGACCTCACTGGAGCTCCTTTGTCAGACATTTACATGGGGACAAACCTCTAGTGCTTTTAATTCTGACCTTTGTAGATGTGAAAAAATTTTAAAAGTCCAAAGGACACAAATTAGTCAACTTTATGTTGTATGGGATTTTTTTCAGGAGATAATGCTGGGTTAGATAACTTCACAGTTTGGTGAAAAAGACAGATGAGCACAGATTAAGGGTACCCAGTTTAGCCCCAAACTGCATCCTGAAGATGAAGAATCTGAACTTTTTAGAAAAAGAAAGCATTAAATACACACAGCCCTGACATGTGAGAACAGAGAATAATTAGAAAACCACAGGTTCCATGTAGTTCATAGCTAGAGTATGCGAGGGAGAGAGTGGCAAGAGGCAGATGTTCAGAGATGTAACTAGCGACCAGCTTATTGTGAAGTCACTGAAATGTGAGGGAGTTTGGACTTGATTTTGAAAGTGATGTGGGAAGGATATGATTGAGATCGTGTTTTAGATCACTGGTCACTGTTTAGAGAATGAACTACAAGAAATTAATTTCTGAGACAGGCAGATGGAAAAAGGATATTCTGAGCCATATGGAGAATGAATAGTGGCAATTAAATGAAAAGGAAAGGGCTGATTTGAGAGCTATCGTAATAATGAGTATTTGATGAATAATGGGTTGTAGAAAGTAAGAGAGCATGTGATACCTACTATGTTGCTGGCTTTAGCAACTCAGCAAACGGTGGTGCCATTTGTTGAGATGGAGTTTTTTAAGCCAGTTGATTAAATTTGTCTGAACTGGTGATGGATAATGTTGTCTATATGGTGAAAGTGACCCTTTAAAAAAATAAAAAAATAAATCAATAATAAGCTGTTAAGTTTTTGTGGTTTAATGGGGTATTTTTAAAAAAGACAGATTAAATGTTTGCTTTATACCCTCTTAAAAGAACAAAGGATGTAAAAACCACATGGGTAGTAAAAAGAGTTTCATTGCTTTTAATATGTTTCATTGTGTAAGTCACAATTCAGACAAGTTTTCTCTTTTGTGTTTTAGGCAAATCGTACTTGCCCAATTTGCCGAGCTGATGCCTCAGAAGTGCATCGGGATTCCGAATGACCAACCTAAGAGCACAAATTTAGTTTGGGTGTTCCTCTTCACATGTATATACGGACTATCCATTGAACTTAATCTGTGTGGCTTCCAGCCCTCCCTTTACCAAAAGGGTCAATGGACCTTTCTTTGCACTGTGTGACTTAATCAACTATAAAAGCTTACAATTAGTCTTCATAATTATGGGATTGTTATACTAACCGTGTGATTGGAACTCCAAAGACTTTTTCTTTAGCTTAATTTCGTGTGTGCACTAACATTCCCTGGTTTTTGTGTGATCATTCCGAGTGTTGCTGCAAGATTACAGTGGACGTGATCTTTTAGCATGTGCTTTTATAAAAAGTGGTAGCTCCAGATGATATAGCAATCTACCTTATATAGAGCCTTCAGAAACTGTGAGTGGAAATGAATGCAACGTATGACTGTTGGTGATAAATGTATCTCTGTGTGTGAGAGAGAGAGAGTGTAACTACTTGTGTGAGGGCATGGTAGCTAATGTGTGTGTGAGATCCTATATACCAGCATGTACCAAGAATGTGTGTGTAGTTTTAATTATGCTGCAATGTATAATCTGGTGTGTTATTTAAACAGCACTAGTACTGTACACTGGTTTTTCCCTTGTGTTTGCTGTTGCACACTGATTGCTAAGGGTGCATCAATGACAAGGATTGAATACTCCATCCCTTTCCCTCCCAGTGAATGGAATGAGAAAGCCTTCTTCCTTTGCTTCAGGCAGCTGTCACCTTCTCTTCGTTGGTGGTCCAAGTGGGTCACTTAAGAAAAAAAGTGTAACAGATTCTCACTCCATGAACCTGATTTTTTTATTCTGTTGTGAAAACTTTTTAAATCTCCCAACTTGCTGTTTCCAAAAAGAAGGTGCAATATCATACATCATCAGTTAGCAATATTAGCATTTCAATCAGTGATTTGAATGTTGATACTTTCTTGTTTTTTCTTTTACATTTCCAGTAAGCTTCTTACAGGAAGTACTTGTGATTTTTTTTTTTTTTTATGTTTAGATTTGTAGTCTATTCTGAAGATATTTGAGTAATATATTTCTAAGAATACCACTGGTCCCATGAAGTCTCACTTTCTAGACTTCCAACAGAAAAAAATCTGTTAGCTAACTCAGCTTGATTTCTGGTATGTGTTCTTTGTTCAAGCTTCCATAGGCAACTAAGTTGTTTTAAGAAAACCGTATTTGTTTGTGTTAATTCACCTGCCACGCTCCAATTCTGAAAGCTGTCTAGTTGTTATTCTCTCAGTAAATGTGCTTCTCATCAAAACCCTTGTTTCCAGGATGGATCAAGTGCTGTGACAGCTCTAGTTCCTTAGACCTGATGTGCTTTGATGTTTTATTGCTTTTCTTTTTATTTTGTTTGAATGAGAAAAATTTAATATAACAGGTGTCCAGAATACTTGCAGTATAAATGAAAATTTGATTTTTGTATAAAAAATAATGCTGTAAAACAGGAATTGACCTTCATTTAGTTGATCTGAAATATTTCACTATATAGCTGTGTGAGTTTTTTTAATAGATTCATTGAACATAATGCAGATTGTTTAAATTCAGTTTTTCAGCAGTGTTTAGATTCCTCTCTCATTCTTTGTGTGCTCAACATTGTCTGCCTCTTCCCTGCAATTGATGTCATTGCTTTGCAGTAGCACAAGCTGTGTAGTTCCAGTCAGGACTGTGATGATTTGCTGCCAGCCTCAATTCAGCTTTCAGTTGGCTCTGTGTCGGTTTTCTACTCAGACAGTGTTAACTACTTATTACTGCCATGCTACTTGCCTTCCCTTGAAGTCTCTATAAGCTCATCACAGCTTAGAGTTCAGTAAAGTCAATTTACACAGAAGCACAATTTTGCCCTTTTCCAGACACTTGCCTCTGTCTAGTCATACAAATAGAATTTTGCATACTTTCTGTTTGCCCCTGTTATTTGTCAGTGCATCATAAATACATCTAAACAGTGGTAAAATGCACACATTACTTTTAAATCATTAGGATATCCCCCACCTACTCCTGATGAATAAAAAGTTTGTTAAAGACCAAAATTATTGGCATAATAATCAGCTACGTTACAAATCACGTATAGTTTAATCTTTATTTTTTTTAATTAAAAAATCATGTTTAAAATGGCAAAAGCCCATCTTATACATAAACTTTTATATAGCTGCAAAAAATTTTTATCTGTACAGATCTAACATAACACTACTACACTCAGTATTCATTTTATTGAAGCATGCAAGAAAAGCACTTTTTCTAATTTATATAGATACCTAATTAACAAGGCACATTGTACTAATGACTAGGAAAAGTAGCTCTTTCTTCCTTCCCTCTGACGATGAATTTTTGTCATAATATTTCTTTTCCAGTAAATTTTTGAGAGGCAGTTGGCAGTTTAGGAGGCAGCAGGGTCTATTGGTAAAATTCTGAATTGTTGCACTCTTGTAACTGATCTCTCTTTGGGAATGTATTTTCTTTGCATGGGGCTCTTAGAGATGTGTGCAGACTTGCTTATTAAGTGGTTAGTACATATTAGGAGTATACATGCATGTGTTCTGAACCAGCTCAGACTAGCCACAGTGAGCAGCTTTGTGGCTAGCAAAAGAGAAAGAGCATTTGATTTGTGCCCAGCTATTGTCACCTTGGGTGATGCACCGGATAACAGGCAGATGCTGGTTTGTTGCCTTCTTCCTCTTTCCTCCTAAAACAATATTGGCTTTACCATCTTAACTCTGCTGTGGGGTTTGGTTTTTTGTTTTTATTTTTTGTTTTTATGCATGAATTATCATCTTTTATTTTTTTTTTTTTTATTTTTTTTTTTGTGCCTGCCGTCCCCACCCCACCCACCAAAACAGAACAAAACAAAAAATAAGTCAAGGCCTCCAGGTATCGAGATCTCATTAGGATTTTCTGTCCTGGTTTCTTCTTCTTTTTTTAGTAAAATATAAAAAATGTGGAAGCATATTTAGATTTTATACACTCTCTCGAATGTGATTTGTTAAGATTCTTAAATTTGGGCCTCTTAAATATTTTGAATGAGATCAATAACTTACTTATGTGAGTATTTTTCATAGATATCTTTAGGCCTTCATTAGGAACCTACTTCCCCCCTGTTGGTACATTGGGTTACCTCATTTTGCTGTTTGTTTCAGATTATGAAAGCTTACAGGGGTGTTTTTTGGAATCATTTGCTGAGTCATTTCCTCAAATCATATTCCATTGTATCAGTTAACATAGTTAAATGTATGTATTATAAATATCTGTAACCAAATCATTTGAAGGCTTGATAAATTTTTAACAAAGTTTGTACATTTTTTATGAAAGTTACTAGTAATGCTTTACTAAGTAGTGCAATGAATTTTTATTTTTAATCCCTGTGCCCAATTTTGGAGTTGAGAGGGTTGTTGGTAATAAATGTATGATGTACACTTAAGACATTTTGTTGTGTTTATGTTGCTGTGTTAGGGAAGGGTAGGGGTTGTGTGTGCTTGGAGGGGTGTGTTGGGGATTCCAGCAGAAAGATAGAGCTGTTGAACTGTTAGCAGCTAGATTCAATTTTTAGAGTATAGTTCAGATTTTGTTTCTGCATTTGTGTAAACATCTTAGAAACACAAAGCAACTAACATTATAACGTGGTATATGATTATGTAAAAAGGCCAGAAAGATAACCAAGTTAGCCACATATGTGGCATAAGCTTATTGAATAGTAGAGAAACATAGTAGGTAACAATTTCTTTTTGTACATGTTAACCATAAGATGCAGGAAATAAGATTATAATAGATAATTGAGGATATTTGACCATATTGGTGACAGCTTACGTCCATCTTATTGTCAACATAATAAAGGAAAGAGGAGCTTCTGCTTGTCATTTTCTATACATGTTTGTGTAATTCCTTTGACTAAAAAGGAAGAAAGTAAAAGCAATCTACTTATATAGCTGTGTTACTTAAGAAGGAAAGTAGAAACAATATACAAAAATAATTGAAGCTAAATAATAGGTTCCAATTCTCTTCTGTCTTTCAGGAAACAGTCACTCTTTGCCTTAATGGAAGGTAATGCCCTCGGACTGGTCCCAGTACTCAACTGACAGAAGCATTCAGAAAAGTGACCAGGTCCTGACTGTTTCCCTCATTTTTCCAGCATATTTGAAAGAGTGTTTGTGTTGGACCTTGAATGTCTTAAGAAACCCAAAATTCGTGCTGTCTTACGGCAGCGGCGATTACTGCTCAGTAAATACCCATGCACTCTGCCCCATCTCCCTACCCACAGTAAGGCAGGGAGGCCCATTCAGCTGGCTCTGACAAAAGGCCTGTAAGCATAGGCCAAGTGGGAGAGACACATTGACTGGTCGTCTCCCACGTGTGCCCCAACTGGGGGCGGGGAGTGAACCTGTCACCCAGGTACCTGCCCTTGACCAGGAATTGAACCCCCACCCTTTGGTGCACAGGCCTGCACTCTAACCACTGAGCACACCGGCCAGGGCGAACATTATTCTTGATACCCCTAGACTTAATTTTGCAGTTGCATGCCTTAATAAACTACAGGATGAGGAGAAATATTTTACTCTGTATAGTTGAGTACAACTTGCTGCTATATTCAATACGTAAAGAATAAATACATAAAAAGCAGACTTAGTTGCTATGAGCATCATACAGCTAGCTGCCCTTGCTTGTTAGAATATCCCTAATCTGACGTTTGCTTAGCACCCTCAGGGTTCACAGCTACTTAAATTATTGTAACTTGCCAGTCAGAAACCTGGACATTCTGAAGAACTGAGTCAAACTCTAAACCCTCACTCCTATCGAGTTGCTCTACAGTGCACATGCTCTTAACCTGTTCATGTGGCTCTGCCTCCCAAACTGGCAGGCGGGAGACACAAGAACAAGAATGAATTTTAAAAAGTCAACAGTGACACCCAGGGATACTGAGTGTCACCATACAGTCTGAAAATGTGCTGCAGAATTAGCCTGGGTGTTTCCGGCTATAGAGGAAGTGAGTTGTTCGGGAAGGAAAGAACCCACATTCCCTTTAAACCTCTGGTCCTTGGTGTACACATGGAAATAGTATAGCGGCTGGTTAATAAAAGGACCTGTAATATTGACCAACTTTCTTGGTAGTTAAAATCTGATAAAGAAGAGTTCTCCAAATATGCCAGGATACATTTCTGACTGCAAACTTAACCCTCTTTAAATATGTCTGTTGATTTCAGAGAGAGGAAGGGGGAGAGAGAAACATCAATGATGAGAGAGTCATTGATCAACTGCCTCCTGCATGCCCCCTACTGGGGATCGATCCTGAAACCTGGGCGTGTGCCCTGATGGGGAATTAAACCACGATCTCCTGGTTCATGGGTTGACGCTCAACCACTGAGCCATGCTGGCTGGGCCAAAGTTAATCCTCTTAATAACATTTCTGTAGTCTGTGCAAGCAATATGGTATCCACATGTCGTATTTTGGTATTTTTTCTCTCCCGCTTTTGGACATGTTAATACTGGACTTTAGATAAATCAAAGGAAAATAACCTTGACTTATCGAAATAAGGCCAGCCTTGCTGAGAAAAAATGCATTACTATCTTTGGCAATTCAAATTCAGGCTCAGAAGGGCCCAGTTTTTATGTCAGTAAGAAGGAAAATTTATTATTGTAATCCCAGAATACCTAAAAGAAACTTGGACCATCTATCTAATCCAAGCTACCAGATTTTAGTTGGGCAAACAGGTCAGAAAGGAAAAAGTGAGTTCAAAGTCAATTTCTGTTCCCCACAAAATGAGATTTGAGCTTTTATTGAGCACCAGCTTGTGCCAGGCAGCTTCAGATTCAGGAGTTTGGATATTTAGTGTGTTAACTTCCCAGGGCCCCCACAACACTACCACAACTTTAGGGGCTTAGAACACATTTATTCTCATAATTTCTGGATGCCAGAAGTCCAAAATCAAGGAGCTGGTTTTCTCTGGAGGCTCTGAGGATCTGTTCCATGTCTTTCTCCTTAAGGTTCATTAGCTTGTAGACACAAAACTCCAATCTCTTCCTCTGTCTCTATGTGTCATCTCCTGAATGGAACTGAGTGACCTACGTAGAGGTCAGCTGTAGGGTTACCTTAGGAAAAGCCAGATTTGTCCTACCTCAGCAAATCATTTTAATCTATTCCAACAAATATGCATTACTATCTTTGGCAATTCAAATTCAGGCTCAAAACTCCAGCATTTCTTATCATAAAGCATGACCAAAATAATTTTGACCTTAAAAATGTTAAAGGGACTCATTCCTTTATCTTCAGCTCATTCTTGCAACCAAGAATAAACCGCAAATTGTGTTACCGCAGATTGACTCAGAGTAGCACAGCTTCCGAGTATACTTTTGAAAATAACTATGGAAGTTAATAACTAGGAAATGTACTGTCAGGTAAGGAAGCAATTAGCAATGTTTTTTGGTTTTTTTAATTTTATTTTTGTTTAAAATATCACAGGTGTCCCTTTTTCTCTCCAATGACCTGTTCCACCCCGTCCTGTCCCCCTCCCCCCCAGCAATGTTTTTAAAGGTGGATAAGCATATGGGAACAAACCTGCAACCTATGTTTCAGATGTACAGTTTGATTCATGATGGTTCCTTTGCTGAATCAAATATGATGAATCTTGAAAAAAACATGTAAGTGAAGCCAGACAGAAGGCTGCCATATGATTCTATTTATGTAAAATGTCAAAAGCAAATATCTAAAGACAAAGTAAATTAGTGATTGACTAGGGCTGAGGGGATAGGAGGAGGGTTGGGAGTGACAGCGAAGGAGTGTGGGGTTTTTTGGAAGTAATGAAAACATTCTGGAATTGTGATAGAAACACAATTCTGTGAGCATATTGAAACCCTTTGACTATAGCGGGTGAGTTGTATGGTATATGAATTACATCTTAAAGCTCTTTTTAAAAAAACATAAAATATACCCACCAGAATGTCTATAATTAAAAAGATTAACACCTTTCCGCGTTACCCTGAGAGGGACCCAGACGCCCACGTAACTTACAGGGAAACTTACAATGTCCGGAGCCCCTGGTGTCCTGCAAATGAAGGAGGGTGTCCTCAAATTCCTTGCAGCAGGAACCCACTTAGGTGGCACCAACCTGACTTCCAAATGGAACAGCATATCTACAAAAGGAAATGTGATGGCGTCTACATCATAAATCTGAAGAGAACCTGGGAGAAGCTCCTGCTGGCAGCTGGTGCCATTGTTGGCACTGAAACCCCGCAGACAGTCCTACCGTCGGAATACTGGCCAGCGAGCTGTGCGGAAGTTTGCCGCTGCCACCGGAGCCACTGCTGTTGGCTGGCTCTTCACTCCCGCAACCTCCACCAACCTGAGCCAGGCAGCTTCCTGGGAGCCGCGACTTCTGGTGGTCACTGATCCAGGGCTGCCCACCGGCCTCTCACAGAGGTGTCTTATGTTGTTAACCTGCCCGCCACTGCTCTGTGTAGCACAGACTCTCCTCTGCGCTTTGTGGACGTTGCCATCAAGTGCAACAGTGAAGGGGCTCACTCAGAGGGTCTGGTGTGGGTATGGCCCAGGCAGTGCTGTGCGTGCATGGCACCATCTCCCATGAGCACGCATGGGAGGTCATGCCTGATCTCTTCCTCTACAGGGATCCTGAAGAGACTGAAAAGGAAGAGCAGGCTGCTGCTGAAAAGGCTATGGCTGAGGAGGAATTTCGGGGTGAATGGACTGCTCAGCTCCTGAGTTCACTGCTGCTCAGCCCGAAGTCGCTAACTGGCGCAGGAACCCTCTGCCTGCTCAGCAGTTGCCTACTGAAGCCTGGAGCGCTCAGCTGCCACTGAAGACTGGTCTGCAGCCCCCACTGCTCGGGCCACTGAATGGGTGGGATCAACTACTGAGGGGTCTTAGCTGTTCTTTCACAAACTCAGAATGGAAATAAGGTTGACAGAAAAATAAGGAGTTAAAAAGATTAACAATACTGTATGTTGGAGAGTATATGAAGCAACTGCAATTCTCATACACTTGTTGGGAATATAATTTGGAATGACCAACTTAGAAACCTGCTTGCCATTATCTGCTAAGGTTAAGCATATTCTATAACTCAGTAATTCCTAGGTATATACTATCCAACAGAAATGTATGCCCCAAAATGCATGTACAGGAATGTTCATAGCAAACTATCATAGCCCCAACTGGAAACAACCCAAATTTTTATCAACTATTAAGTTGATAAATTGCAGTTACATTTTACAGTGATATTTTATACAGCCAAGAGAAGGAACTAAACTACACAGCAACATGGACTAATCTCAACAAATGTATTGACTAAGACACAAAAGAGTACATACTGATTATTCCAATTATAGAAGGTTCAAAAACCAGTAAAATGGATCTATGCTATGAGGTGGCATGGAAGTGGTTATCCTTGGCAGGGACTGTAGGAGCAGAGGGGACAAGGGGGCATCTGGGCTGTCAGTTATTTTCTGTTGACCTATGTGCTTGATTATACAAGTGGTTCAGTTTGAGAAATGTGTTCTATACTTATACTCCATGACCCATTTGAAAGAACTACAGCTATACAAAGTATGCGGGCAAGTGAATTTTTGTCATCTTAAGTGAGCCATACCAGGTACATCGATATCCCCAATGTTGCATCACATAAAACCTAAACAGGTTCCCGAAATCGAACACCACCTCATCCCAAAACATTTTAAACTTGCTTTTTAAGTTAAAGAGTGTGAGAGCAGCAATAATTTTTCTAGAAAATTGCCTTCATGCTAATGTACAGGTGGATTGATGTGGTTATAAACGTCCAAAATGTGCTTTAATGTTATTTGCAGAAAGAAAGCAAACCTGTTTCTGAGTGCAGGATCACTACAGCTCAGAGACTCATTCCTTCCTGAGCAATGTTGTATTTATTCCATACCGAGTAGGACTTCTAAAAGTTTAAGTGGTTTTTGAATGTTTCCCTTAACTGTTCTTCCCTCCCTCCCTTCTTCCTCCTGCATTCCTTCCCTCCCTCCCTCTTTTTCTTTCTTTCCTGTTCTAAAATGCAACTTCGTACCCTGGCTGGTGTAGCTCAGTTGGTTGTGATCCCCAGTCGGGGTGTGTGCGGGAGAACCAATCGATGTTTCTCCCTCTCCCTTCCTCTCTGCAAATCAATAAAAACATAAAAATAAAATAAAATGCAGCTTTCTTTAGCTTTAAAATTAGGCTCCCTCTCTATTGACCAAGACCGATTCTTGCATATGAACTTGACCCTATGCTCCTTCCACATACACACAGGTGCAGTGAGACTGGAGCTACTATATCTGCCAGTCACCTGCCCCTACCAATCACAAGTTTCCCAGTGGCTTCCTAAATGCCAAGCTGAGTGAACACATCCCAGTTCTTGTCTTGCTGGACTTCTCTGTGGTGCGTGACCCTGCTCATTTTCCTTCATTTTTGGGAGCTGCGTGCCTTGGGGTTTCATGACTCCTCACTCCATTCTTGCTTCTCTCTCGAGTTTCTTCTCTCACCTGTCTTGAGTGTTTCTTTGTTCGACCTGCGCTTTAATGTCAGGGCCCCCTAGGACTTGTTCCTCAGCCTCTGGTTTTCCCATTCTGCACACGCGCTGGAGTGATGACATCCCCTCCTACTGATTCAACTGTTGGTCAGTTCTCGTGACTCAGGTGCATATCAGCAGCCCCAGCTCCCCAGAGCTGCTGCCTGTTTCCAGCTTCCTGCTGAACTTCCTCCTGAATTTTCCCTCCCGAACATTCCACAGACACTCAAGCTCAGTGTATGCAAATGTGAACTCATCAAATTCCCCCAGAACTTCTCCTGTATCCTCTGTTTCCATTGCTGCCCCACCGTGCACCCAACCTCCCCAGCCAGGAACAGGGAAGTCATCCTTGACTCATCCGTCTCCCACCACCTCTCCGTCTTACCAGTTGTTCCTTTGTCTCCCGTTTCTCCGCAGCCGTAGTTCAGGTTCCGTCATCTGCCTTTTTAAGGTCATGCTTCCAGCTTTGCAACACCCCCACCCCATCCTCATATTCAAACCTTCCCACAGTCTCCAAAGTGAGTCAGTCACAGTACAAATCTCACTGGCTCCCTTCACCACCCATCCCACCCATAGCCCCAAACCTTTAAATCGCTTTCCATTGCCTACAGGACAAATGCAGTCTTACTAGCATGTCCCCTCTCCAACAAAAGCCCTCCTTAGTCTCCTGATTGTGGCTCCTGCCTCAGCGATGGCTCAAGGTCCCCTTGCCTTGTATTTTACCCTCTAGCAGCATCAACCTGCTTACAGTTCCCTAGACATGGTGCTCGCTCTTTCTTCATTTTCTCACGCAGACACCTCTGTCTGGAAAGCCTCTTCCTCCCCTTGTGTCTCTTCTCTTATGACTCAACTCAGGTGTCACCTCTTGCAGGAAATCCGTTCTGATCCCTGTAAGCGGGGTCAGATACTCAACCACTCCAGTAACAACCTGGGCTGAGCCATTCCCCTTCCCTTTCCCAGTGTGTAATCAGCATTTATTCTTATGGGTTTTCCACTGGCCTGTGAGTGTCTTGACCTGCACTGATGGATGTCTTTATTTTAGGGCCTAGCACAGTCTGGTATATGACAGGGGTTCAAGAAATATTTCTTGAGTGAAGGAATGAAGAGTGACTCCCCAGCTGGAATGGTTAGGTGGCTGGTGGGAAGAATCAGCCAAGGAATGAATCTTGCAGGAGGAGCAGGTTTTGACAAAAGTGAGGATGGGAGAAGGGAGTGTGTATGAGAAAGATGAGGATCTGGCCTTTAGACACCCAGTGAGGTTCACACACTGTAGGCAGTGATTGCATGACTAGGTCTGGAGCCACTGGTTGCTAGAAACATTCACTGTATCAGCTAAGATGAACGGACTTCAAAAGGAAGTCCCCAGGGCTGGTTGGGGTCCAACTCTACTTCCGCTAGGAAATGCAGCATGCTGACTGGGGCCAGGTTCCGCGTGGCTCTGAACAGTGGAGAACAGACACCCCTGTGCTGAGCCATCCAGAGGGGTGCTGAGGCTGCCCATGACTCCCAGTCCTGAGTGAACTGCTCTTCCTGGATTTGTGTATCGAATGAGTTAGATTCAGGTCACCATGAACCCAGGTGGGGTGAGAGCTGTGTCCCACATACCTCATGCAAAAGGAGACCACAGTCAGGAACAAGCCCTGAACTGTGCACAGAACACAAACGCCATCAGCTCCTTGACCACCCAGGATCCATCAGGGCCGATTGTCCAGAGAGGGCCTTTCCGGTCCTCCAGGGGCTGGCTCGTCATGACTCTTCCTAGGAAATCCACCACCCAAACCCAACCTGGAACCAAAGGCCATGCTGGAAGAAATGCCCTAGAATTTCATGCAACAGCGATGTAACAGGAAACAGATCCCTCCAACTATTTCATTAAGGATTCTCAGTCCACTTTGGGGCTGCTTGGACATGATGCCCGTGGAGAGAGGAAAAGTAGGAGACCAGCAGAAGTCAAAGGCCAAAAGCTCCTTTCATAGCAGCCACCTGCTGATTGGGTGCCCCTAGAGGTTTGCTCCCTGTCGCTCCTCTGCGAAAAAAGCACTGCCGCTGGGTTATCCACTGTGTTCATCCAGCCTTCATTAGCTGAGCACCACCAGGAGCAGGGCCAGGAAGCAGCGGTTCTGTATGATGTCTCTCACCCCCTGCGGAGTGGGTGTGCCTTCTCCAGGATTTTGGAACAGGAGGAGAAAGAAAAGGACTGATTTAAGTGGCAACTCCTGCCTCAAGCTCTGAAGAAGTGCAGAAGGTCTGTTTGCAGGAGAGAAGACTGATGTAGAAACACAGAGATGAGTGGAGACGAAAGAAGAGAATCTTGATGGCTCTTCAGTCCCTGACTCTCATCCCACTTGCACCTCAGCTCTCGGGCTCCATGAGCCACCCTTGATCCTTGTGACAAACTTCTCAGCTAACTCAACTCCAATGCGTTGAGGAGTCTCATTAACACCGGGAATGTGCCATGAATGAGCTCTGAGCCCAAGGGTAATTTGCTTAATCTCTTTGGGCTTAGTTCCCTCATCTGTCAACTGAGGATAATAAGATGCTTCCCAGGATCAAAGGCACTAAAATAATTTAGTGCAAGTGGAAGTGCCAACAACAGTACCACCCACATGCTAGGCTCTTACTGGATGCCTTTCCCAGTTAATCCTTAGGAGGCCAAAGGCACCCCTTGAAGTCCTGGAGAGAAGATTCTAGAATCATTCACACATTGGTGATGGTAGTTGAAACCCAGAATTGAATGAAAAATCAGTTCTTTAGCCGCCTCCCCCCAAAAGAGTACGAGGACATTACGTGTCTTCTAAAACTGAAGACTCAGCATCTGTCTCTGGACAAGGTAGGCTCTTGGGTTTGCAGATCTAGACATTTTGTCTAATGAACATTTCCACTGCCTGCTGGGCACCCATCCCATCACTCCTTCCTAAAAGTCCCTAGCCACCTCTTCCTCATACACCCCATGTCTGCAGGAGGCAGCTGACCTCAGTCCTAGCCTCAGGGTGGGCCCACGTCAGGGGGGTGGGCAAAGCCAGTGAGCACCTTCCATTCCTCTGTGTGCGGTCAGGGCTTTGAGGAGGCTCCGTGGCCTAAGCAGTGCACGGTAAGGTCAGTCTCCAGATTCTTTCTTGGAATGTTGCCTCAGAAACGCTCTGGCCCGCGAATGGAAACATGGAAGTATATATCCCTACAGGCATGTGGGAAACTAGCCCCAGGACCGAGCTGCCCACAAGAAGGCAAAAGATCATTGGAAAGGAACGCTCCTTGGTGTGGATGTCTACATCGAGCAATCCGGGGTCCACACTCCTCTGACTTCTGGCTATGGGAGCCAGCAAAGCCCGTGTTCAATTCGTAAATGGCAGAATAGTGTCCTAACTGGTATCACCCCACAAACGTCTTCTGGGTTCATGATTTCATAAATAGAGCCATTTGTTTGAACAGTGCCAGTTTAAGCGGAAGCATCACTGGTATTTGAGATGAAAAGACCCTTTGTTCAAAATTTTCCCTAAACAGTGGCGTTCCCAACCAATATTGTGTTCTTTTTCAAATTTTTAAAAAAATTTATTGACTTGAGAGAGAGAGAGAAACATATGCATTCATTGGTTGATTCTTGTATGTGCCCTGACTAGGAATTGAACCCACAGTCTTGGCATATTGGGTCGACTCTCTAACCAACTGAGCAACTGGCCAGGGTTCAGTCAAAGTTGTTTGTTTGTTTGTTTGTTTTTTATCTCCTGGCAACTCCTCCAATTACCTGGTTTTAGTCGTCACTCAGTAATGACCTGAGCCTCTCAGGCACCTCAGAACTCAGCACGCCCAGACCTGCACTTGTCCCCTCCCCAAACCTTTCAGCCTCCGGTGCTCTCAGGTTAGGTCAACAGCTGCTCATCAGCAAAACCACTCAAGCTGGCCAAGTCAAACAAGTCTCCTGGTGTCCTCCACTTCCTCACACCTACTCCCAATTAGTCACCAAGTCACAACTGTACCTCCTAGTTTCTCTGCTCTGCCCCTTTCTCTCTGCCTTTTCCCCCTCATTACCCTGGTTTAGGCTCTCTTCTTTTCTCTCTTAATTACCAATCTATTGAACCATAGTTATTGCTTTTTCTGATAGATTTTTTAAATAGAAAATTGAAGTCTTGCTGGATACCCAGCATGTTAGATAAAAAGGAGGGGTCAAAACTGTCCCACTTATCATTAAATAGTCTTTATAAAAGTGATTTTTAATAGCAGGATAACAATCCATTGAATGGGCTATCAAAACTCAAACTCCCATCCACTGTTGACCATTTAGATTGCTCCATCTGGTCTGTGAGAATCCTTGAGGATCTAGTTCTTTTTCCCTTTGAATCCCCCTCCATATAGCAAATCTTGACATGTGATTCCTTTGCTGGAGCCCCTCAGGCCTCACCACCACCTAGATCCAGGGCCCTTAGCATGGTCCCCAGCACCCTTTGGCCCTCCCTGCCTTTCAAGCCTTGTTTCTTACTACTCTCAATTTTGCATTTTACACCCTAGAAATAGAAACTATTTGTGATTTCCCTACACACACTCCGTGATGCTTCGTGCTCCAACTTCTTTCCTCATGCAGCCCGCGCCCGAGATCATTTCCCCACTGTTCTTTGCCTGGGAAACTTCTACTCATCCACAGAGGCTCAGCCCAGGGGTCGTTTCTCCCAGGAAGGCCTCCACTCCCATCTCTAACATAGTACTTTCTACATCATAATGCTACTACCTCTGATTATATATTTTCTCCATCACTGACTATAAGTTGGATTTTTAAGGTCAAGGGAGGTGACTTACTCTCTTTGTGTCTCCGGCACCCATCATATAGTATATATTTAATAAAGTTTTTAAAAACCAAACTGATCAGAGCAGCTTAAAATAACAAACATTTATTCTATCACACAGTTTCTGAGAGTCAGGAATCCAGCAGTGGCTTAGCTGAGTAGTTCTAGCTCGAGGTCTCTTACGAGATTATGACCAACCTGCCAGCTGAGGCTGCAGTCTTTGCAGACTTGACTGGGGCTGAAGGATGTGCTTCCAAGCTCATTCATGTGGTCACTGGCAGCCCTAGTTCCTCACCTATGGGCCTGTCCATGGGGCTGCTTAACATGGTAGCTTGCTTTTCCCAAAGCAAATGATCAAGTAAGAAAGAGCTCAGGTCCTTAAACTTAATATTGGAATTGACATGCCATCCCTTCTGCCATATCGTATTGGTCACACAGACCATCCCTGGCACAATGTGAGAAGGGTGTGGAGGTAGGATCATTGGGGGCCACCTTGGAGGAAATGTACCACAGCAGCACCTTTCAGGGTGTCGCCAGGGCATAGGGGAATGGCAGAACATCCCCAGGGGAGTAGGGGAATGACAGGCATCTCCTGGGCACGGAAGCCCTGAGCAGCTCACTGCAAAGGAGACGTGCTTGATGTCTCCCAGTTTATCTCTCTTATATTAAGTACTGAATAATTACATTACATCAAACTTTTTTTCACACACGCACCCTGAAAACAAACCATACTCCATCAATGAAAGCCGGTTAAAAAAATGATGGTACATATGACTGGGCATTAAGATGGGATTCTTTCTCTCTGTTTCAACTGAGACCCCAGATGCTTAGTGCCCCTACATCCCGAGAGAGGGGGGGACCACATATGTAGGATGGGCTAAGATGCCATAAAAACCAGCTTTGCTGGCATTAATGCTCACCCCACTCAACCTACAAAAGTACTAAAGGCTGGAGAGCTATTAGAAGTTATTAGAGTGCCGAGGCCTCCGCCTCCCGCCCCCATACCCCCCTGCGGCGGGAGAGATGCTTCCCCGCACCTAAAGCCGTGTGAGAGGACTGTTCAGGGGAGGCCTGGAGGGCTTACATGTGCCCCTGGACATTGGGGGACAGCGGGGGCGGTGTCTACCTGAGGGGGGTGGAGGCAGGGGTGCTGCACTGGCAGGAGCTGCCCTCGCGGGGACAGTGCTGGACAGCAAGTGTTCAGACGGTGAGCCACCTGCACTTGAAAGTCTAGGACATAAACCGGCATCTTTGCAGAAGGGAGCGGAATTAGGAATCAAAAGGAGTGGGAAGGAACTACCTGATGTTTTAACCCAAATATTTCTATATTTCCCAAAATAAGTATGTTCATATGTTACCAAAAAGCCCAGGGGTAAAGGAATAAAAAAGTACATACAATATACACATAAGAACAAACTGTTTGCTCTAGGAGGCAGTACTAGGAAAACATTATTTTCAAGGATTTTATATTTTTGTTATGTTTGAATTTTTTACAATAAGCATGTTTTATTTTTAGAAGCAGAAAACTATCCAAAGACAGCACTGAATGAATGAACGAATGAATGAATGAATGAATGAATGAATGAATGAATGAATGAATGAAAGCTACCAAAAGAACAAGCTTCACATCCCTCTTCTTTTTCATTTAAACACAGAGCTGACTAGTTGGGTAGGTCTGCAGCTCACAATTCATTCCTCTGCTGCGGAAAAGCCGCCAGCTCCAGACTCCTTTTTCCTGCTGCCCTTGCCCAGGAAGGGGCTCCAGCCAGGACTGCGAGCAGGACTGTTTTGTACCTCCATTAGTGTGACACTGGCACCTTGAGAGCCCTATCTGTCCCTGGGGGGGCGTCCACCGCCTGCTCAGGCCTCACTGCTCCTCAGCTCTCCGTCTGAGCCCGGCTCCCAGACGCCCACCTGCCTGCCTCCTTGCACTCAGGCTTCCTGCGCCTCCTCCCTCATCCCCAGTGCACTGATCTTCTGGGGTTGCTTCACTTTCCAGTGGGGAAACTGAGGCACACTAGGACAAGGGAGTTCGCCAAGGTCAAGCCAGGGGTTAAAGGCAGGGCCAGGGCTGGGACCCAGGTTTCCTAGTAGCTGGTACCATGTTTTTTCCATGAGTGCTTCATGCAAGGGGCCTTTTCCTTCCTCATCCCCCCAACCAGCAATGCACCTATTTACCTATTTGCACTTCAGCAAGTAAAGGGGGGGCAGGGTGGTGGTGGTGGTGGTTTACAGCACTGGATTCCTAGGAAAAATGAAGAGAGCACTCTTTCCTTCCTCTGGCCCTGTGTCAGCCTCCGCTTTGCAGGCTGAGAAGCCTGGAGGCCCTGCTCCACGGCAGTGATCGTCCCCCACAGCCCGCTCCTGCTTCTCCGTACCTGCGCGTCAGCTGGGGAGCAGGGGAGCTATCCCTGGGGCAGCGGACCTGGTGAGGGAGCCTGCGGCCCGCAGCCGGCAGCCCCCGGGCAGTTCCGCCCACAGCAGGCCAGGGCTGCCAGCGCAGCCTCCCCCTTCTTGTCCACGCCCCTTCCTCTTGGCTTCTGCCCACACCCTTCCAACCCCCAGGACTGACTTAGGGAAATGGGGTGCTCCAGAGCCAACTCATCCTTGACACGTGGCCAGTCTTCTTAATGAAGCAGGGAAACCGCAAAGTTCAAGTGGATGTTTAGAACTGAGCTTGGCTCACATGCTCAGTGATCAAACAGCAGTGAAGTCATCTGCCTTCTTGAGGGAATTTTTCAATAGGGGCAGTTCCCTGGCAGGTGGCAGGTGGCAGGTGGCAGGTGGCAGGTGGCAGGAGTTAGGAATGGGCTGGGAGTTTTAAACATACAGTTGCTGAGTCTGCAAGGAGCCAGCTGGCGGAGTGAGAGAGACCTAAGGACGGGGCTGAGGTCTTTGAGCCTCTGCTGGTTCAGCTCTCACTCACAGGCTTAGATTCGGGGGTACAGTGTGTTAGGGCGGGGGGTGGGGAGTGTCAGGCGTGACCTTCCTTTTCTCTGTCTCCAGGGCCTCCTCCCATCCTCCCCCATCTACATCCTGTTCTAAGTTGACCCAGGGCAACAGACATGAGCAACAAAGGGCTTTGTGTCTTCTGAAAAGGATATTGAGACGGAACTCCACAGAGCTCATGTTTTCAGAACCTCCCTTTGCTGGTTGCTCTCCTGGGTTCTTAACCTTTCCATGGGCCATAAATTCACTCTGCTGGCAGAACCATGAAGCCTATGGACCCTTCTCAGAATGAGGTTTCTAATGCATAAAATAAGTACAAAGACTATAGAGGAAATCAGTCATAAGGAAATACAGTTGTCAAAATGTAAACACTTGTGTGATACAGAAAATAAATGCTACTTTATTAATGCACTAAACACCACAGTCTAGCAGTAGGTCTGCCAATGGCTGTGCTTTCGAAGAAGCGGTGAATGTAAGTGAAATTTCAGGCCTCGGCAACAATTGCAATGTGATGTAAAAGTACCTGTGATTCTAGTTGTGACAAAGTGATAAATTCTCTAATACACGATGGTTTGTGACCTACATTCTTTTTAAAAATATATATGTTTTTAGACCTGCCGCCATGGCTCAGCAGTTGAGCATCGACCTAGGATCCAGGAGATCGCAGTTCGATTCCCAGTCAGGGCACATGCCCAGGTTTCAGGCTCCATCCCCAGGGGAAGCGTGCAGGAGGCAGCCGACCAATGACTCTCTCATCATTGATGTTTCTATCTCTCTCTGCCTTTCCCTTCCTCTCTCAAAATCAATAAGGACATATTCAAAAACAAAAACAAAAACAGAGCAGCCAGTGGAGCCTCTGATAGGGGAACTTTCCAGAGCTGCCAGTGCCCAGCAGGCGGCAGGGCACTCGCCTGGCCTTCCTCTCTGTTCCTCCAGGGCTCCGCCTGGTGCACCCCAACAGGAGGGGCTTCAAATGTCATTTGGCAAAGATCTAACACTGCCTTCTGCAGCACAGACACTACTAACACTGGAGAAAAGGATCCAGCCGAGACCTCTCCCTGCCGAGGCCAGACATGTGCTCGTGTTTATTGTCTCCGTGTCCTTTGAACATTAATCAGAAAGCCTCTTTGATCAGATGAAAGGTCGCACTATCTCCTGCACACAGAGCTCCAAGGTTGGAACAAACACCCACAAAAGGCAGATAGATGTCTGCTTCTGTTTTCTTTGCAATGATCAGACAGACCTCATTCTGGGTGGCCCATCCGGCCCCCCACCCACACCCTGGTCACCCTCCTCCAGACTCTGAATCAAAGTGGCCTCAGGTATTTCATTGATTCATTCATTCATTCTTCACCCATCCACCAAACACTGTTGCACGCATAGGTATGTCTTTCACCCGGCACTGGGCAGATGAAACCAATCTGGGCTCACAATCATTGCATTCTTTTTTCTTCTTCTACTTTTATTAGTATTTATTTTATGCTATAAGTTTTTGTTTCTTCAGTTCCTCTGAGATCTTTTTCTTCTGTGCAACCTCCTCTTCTGGTTTAGGGACAACTTGCTCTTTTTCAGGAAGGATCCTCTGGGGGGGGGGCAGGGGGAGCGCACTGTGGGTCAACCGGCCCGCGCTCTGTAAGTTCTGCGCTGCATCTTGGGAGCTTCATTTACCCGGATGTGTCAGTGACCAGAGAATCCACATCTAAACCCTTCAGTTCAGCGTGACTCTCTGCATTTTTAAGTGTGTGCAGCAAAAACTGAGCACTGTTTTAATGCCACTGACCCTGCCCCTGGCCCCACTGTTTGGCCTGGGCATACCCACCAACTCCACCATTGTAACGACAGAGTGGCCACATGGCTCCTGTAAAACGACATCCTTAGATATTTGGAGGCTTTTTGAACACGCACACCCTTGATGGCCTGGGCAGTTTCACGAAGTGAACACGAAGTGTGGAACCTCTTGATTTGCATGATTTTGTGAGGTTTTCTGGGACTCGTGAACCATTTTCAGGGGCCACCTCAGGCTGCTTTCAGGAACAGGACGGATTCGCTTTTAAAATGGTCTTAAAGCCGCTTTCTTGGGATGCTTTTTATTTTTTCTAGAACTGCTTTTCAAAAGAAGGTAGCTAGTATCAGAAAGAAATTTATTCATAAGCCTGTGGATTTTGGTTGGTTGCTAATAAATACAAAACAGAGCTTTAGTTCTGGCCCGAAGAACTGAAGAATGGAAACCTGTCCTCCGTCCCCAGGTGGCCAGGGCCCTCTGGATGCCACAGGGACAGTCCTAATCTACG